>NC_091193.1:20978509-21281009 GCF_040958095.1 Procambarus clarkii
GGCCAAACCAACCCTCCAGCATTTGCATACTCTTAACGACGAGCAACGCCTCATGGACAGTCATTTGTCTTGTTAGGGGGATGTTGGTGGAGGGTCGGGCGAGTGTGAGGGGTTGGGGTCGGCAGCAGCAGGTCGGGCCAACATGACAGCCTAAGGATGGGCTGTAGGGAAATGGAGGTCACGTCCACCAAATTTGACTTGATCATATCTCTGGCGTTCTGTAAAGCATGTCATTAGCGCCGAAGAAATACGATTAAATTAATATTAATACGATAAAATATGAAAGCGAAATTTAGAAAATCGAAACATTTTAGACGTTGTGTAAAATTACCTATGGTATACAATAAAAATAAACTTTGAATGTCATTTAGAATCATAAATATACACTGGGGGGGGGGGTATATACGGGAAGGTGTAGTCATCGGAGAAGGGCGAGAATTGGGTACATGAGGAGGCAGTTCACATCTAGTGGCCCAGCGACAGTTAATTAAAGATGTTACACGACCAAAGACAACATTGACTCCAAACATCTACCACCTACGGGCTACTCATGCCCGTGCCACCTCTTGTGGTGGCTTAATCTCCGTCAATCGGAGGGAATTGATATTTTACACGGAAAAAAAAACAAAGATAAGAAGGGGCTAGGATGTGAAGAAAAAGGTTTAGGCACACGAGGCTACGCAAGTCTGAGCACAGTGAAAAGCTCTGTACCTCCTTAGGCTCCTGTACCTCCTTGGGGTACTGCTTTTCCTAGTCCTCATGCGACACGAACACACATTACAGCTTCGTGTCACCTATAACTACACCCAAGGGAACCATGTGTGTGTAGGTCCCAGGGGCACACTCACAAAACACTGTATGTCAGCCCCACGACCTTTCAGCCAAAGCCAATCTACGAAATATTGCCGGATTCCAAGTTTTCAAGAGGCAATTGGATAAGTTCAATTTGTTGCTGCAAGCTTCAACTTCTTGCAGGAAGTTGTAATGGATATGTTACTGCGGGCCGCTGCAAGCAACAGCCTCGCAAATCAAGTTATCACCCGATGAGACGGGTCCCTGGCCAGATTAAGGGAGTTGAACTCGAACCTGACTGCAGGTAAACTGCAGGGGATAGGAAGGATGGAAAGAGTTGGACGAGTTGTAGATGAGAGGGAGGATGTGGGATGGGGGAGTGAACGGGAGGGCAGGATGTGGGATGGGGAGTGATTTTAAATTTTGCCCCGAGGGGCGAGTTTATTGGGCATCGCCACTCATCCTGTGAGTGGACACACCGCCATAGCAGCATGTACAACATTCCCCAATAGGAAGAAAACCCGCTGGGTTGTTCATCCTGTCACTTGTACTCGAATGGGAAGGATGTGGATGGGGAGGGGAGGGGAGGGGAGGATGTGGGATGGGTAGTGAGTACACGCTAATGGAGGATGAAGCCTGGAGGTGAAGACGTTATGCTGGAGCAACGAGCATAGAATTGGATAAGTGGAGGAGTGATGAGGGAACAGGATGTGGGTGAGGGAGTGAGGTGGTGTAGGTGCCTCCAGGTAGCTGCCGACTGCCTCCCCAGCTCGCCAGGACCCCAGTATGGCCGCCCTCTCACAGGTATGACAGGAAATTTATGCTGGGGGGGGGGGATGTCCTGTGCACAAATTGCCTTAATTGACAATCATTGAGGTAATTGGTAGCAAATTGTCTTGGTATCATTAGAGTGAGAGTTAGCTATCATAGCGTCAGAGTGGAGTTAATTGATCAACTATGCAACAAACGGCTTCATACGATCAAAAAAATAATATTCTGGGAACCAGCGGGTAATCAATTAATTGTCATCGTGTCATTAATTGTCATTAGAGAGATGGATAAGATATAAAACTTAAGAGGTAGTATGGCCTACGCTGCACCTAGTAACATTACGGGTTATTCATGCCCGTGCCACCTCATTGGTGGCTTAATCTTCATCAGTCAATCAACCTAGCAACACTTCTTAAACACGACCTCTTTATTTGTCAATTTCATGTAGTATTACGTAAACATATCCACAAGGGCCGTGACGAGGATTCGAACCTACGTCAGAGATCATCTCAGACGCTGTCTTTAGCGACTGAGCTACGACATGGTGCCCTTGTGCTCACCTAATTGTGCTCGCGGGGGTTGAACTTTGGCTCTTAGCCAAAGCCTTATGGGTTTGTTCATTTGATGCATCACGCTATTGTGAGTTGTGTGTAGTATTACGTACTTTGTGTACGATAACAGCAGTGATTGTACGTACGTCCACCAGTGTTCCCTTGTTCGTGTTCCACCCGTAGCAGGTAATGTCTATCTACCCCTGTCTTTTTCCCCTGAGAAGTTTGTACGTCTTAATCATGTCTTCCCCGAACTCTTCTGTATTCCAGCTAGACGGGGTGTAATTCACGCAGCGTTTCCTTGTAACTCATACCTCTTAGATCTAGGACTAGTCTAGTGGCATACCTTTGAACCTTCTCCAGCTTCGTCTTATGCTTGACAAGGTATGAACTCCATGCAGGGGCTACCATATTCCAGGATTGGTCTTATGTATGTGGTATACAAGATTCCAAGTGATTACTCATCCAAGTTTCTAAAGGCTGTTCTGATGTCAGCCAGCCTCGCATACGCTACTGATGATATCCTCTTGATGTGGGCTTCAGGAGAGAGGTTCGGTGTGATATCAACTTCTTGCGTGGATGTTCAATCTCGCTAAATGCTCTTTTATAGAGGGCTTTTGGCAGTTAAGTTGTTAGCAGCTGTTAAGTGTTAGCAGCTAAGGGGCTTTTGGACTTTTAATGAAATGGTTTACAAAATAATAGATATGAAGAGAAATGTAAACTCTAAGACAAGTGCCTTTTTATATATTTTAAATGTTTTGAGTGTGGACTCAATGCCGGGGCTTCATTCTCAGTGGATGGTCTCATGTAGGTTGTTCTTGAGTGTTCTGAAGGTTACTGAACGGTTCAGTGATATTCGCAAGCAGGAATAACACCTGTAACGGATGTTGTAAGTGTTATTGTTCATCCGTACCCCCAAGCGTCAGGCTAAGTAGGTGTTGTATATTGGCACAGATCCTTCTCCCTCACTGTAACACCTGCCTCCCTCACTGTAACACCTGCCTCCCTCACTATAACACCTGCCTCCCTCACTGTAACACCTGCCTCCCTCACTGTAGCACCTGCCTCCCTCACTGTAGCACCTGCCACCCTCACTGTAGCACCTGCCACCCTCACTGTAACATCTGCCTCCCTCACTGTAGCACCTGCCTCCCTCACTGTAACATCTGCCTCCCTCACTGTAACACCTGCCTCCCTCACTGTAACACCTGCCACCCTCACTGTAACATCTGCCTCCCTCACTGTAGCACCTGCCTCCCTCACTGTAACATCTGCCTCCCTCACTGTAGCACCTGCCACCCTCACTGTAACATCTGCCTCCCTCACTGTAGCACCTGCCTCCCTCACTGTAACATCTGCCTCCCTCACTGTAACACCTGCCACCCTCACTGTAACACCTGCCTCCCTCACTGTAACACCTGCCTCCCTCACTGTAACACCTGCCTCCCTCACTGTAACACCTGCCTCCCTCACTGTAACACCTGCCTCCCTCACTGTAACACCTGCCTCCCTCACTGTAACACCTGCCTCCCTCACTGTAGCACCTGCCTCCCTCACTGTAGCACCTGCCTCCCTCACTGTAACACCTGCCTCCCTCACTGTAACACCTGCCTCCCTCACTGTAACACCTGCCTCCCTCACTGTAACACCTGCCTCCCTCACTGTAACACCTGCCTCCCTCACTGTAGCACCTGCCACCCTCACTGTAACATCTGCCTCCCTCACTGTAACACCTGCCACCCTCACTGTAACACCTGCCTCCCTCACTGTAACACCTGCCTCCCTCACTGTAGCACCTGCCACCCTCACTGTAACACCTGCCTCCCTCACTGTAACACCTGCCTCCCTCACTGTAGCACCTGCCACCCTCACTGTAACACCTGCCTCCCTCACTGTAACACCTGCCTCCCTCACTGTAACACCTGCCTCTCACTGTAACACCTGCCTCTCACTGTAACACCTGCCTCCCTCACTGTAGCACCTGCCCCCTCACTGTAACACCTGCCTCCCTCACTGTAGCACCTGCCCCCTCACTGTAACACCTGCCTCTTCATTTGTCCCATGTTGTGTCTGGCAGTCTCTCCCTCCCTGCCTCACGTAGCCTCATTACTGCGTGTGGGCGGGGGTTAAGGTGGGGGAGAAGTGAGGTATGTAGGCTGTGGGAGGCACTGAAGTAGGTGGGAGAGTAGGTGGGAGAGAGCTGTGAGAGTAGGTGGGAGAGAGATGTGAGAGTAGGTGGGAGAGAGATGTGAGAGTAGGTGGGAGAGAGATGTGAGAGTAGGTGGGAGAGAGCTGTGAGAGTAGGTGGGAGAGAGCTTGAGAGTAGGTGGGAGAGAGCTGTGAGAGTAGGTGGGAGAGAGCTTGAGAGTAGGTGGGAGAGAGCTTGAGAGTAGGTGGGAAAGGTTATTTTGATTGAAAAATATATGGGGTGTGGCTATGACTAAACATACCTCTCGTCTAACCCAGTTGATGCTGCGTGTGTAAAAACAAAAGTATATAAGAAAGGAGAGGACGCAGTGGAAGGGATGGATGGGAGAGTGGTGTAAGGGAGAGGTTGCCGGCGGTAGATAATGATGGGATAGGTGGCCCAGGATGTGGGGGGGGGGTGGGGTGGTTAGTATAGGAGTTTCAGCCGAAATGTTGAAAAATATATTGATAAACATTTGGAATTCATGTTACATAGTGACTGTATTCATCTAGTAGTACTTGCGGAGGGTTGAGCTCTGGCTCTTTGGTCCCGCCTCTCAGCTGTCGATCAATCAACTTTTTCCATATTTTTCCATATTTAACCATATTTAATAAATCAATAGAGTCAGGCAGAGTGCCAGAGTTTTGGAAAGTTGCTAATGTGATACCAGTTTTTAAGAAAGGAGATAGATCACTTGCGTCTAACTATCGACCAATTAGCCTAACGTCTATTGTGGGAAAGTTACTCGAATCTATAATAGCAAATAAAATTCGTCTTCATCTTGAAAAACATAAATTAATAATTGAGTCGCAACATGGTTTTATAAATGGCCGTTCATGTTTAACAAATTTGTTATCTTTTTATTCTAGCATTGTTGAGGCAGTTGATAGTGGTAAGGATTGCGATGTTGTATACCTTGACTTTAGCAAAGCTTTTGATACAGTGCCACATGAAAGACTGATTAAAAAAATAGAGTCTCATGGTATTGGGGGTGCTATATTAAGCTGGATTAGGGCATGGCTATACCAAAGGAAACAGAGAGTTAGTATAAATGGAATCAAGTCAGAGTGGGAAAATGTTGTAAGTGGAGTGCCTCAAGGCTCTGTCCTGGGACCTCTGTTGTTTATAATATATATAAATGATTTAGATTCAGGTTTGAGTAGCAACATTTGCAAATTTGCCGATGATACGAAAATCGGTAGGGAAATTAATTCGGAGGAGGACTCACTATCACTTCAAGTTGATCTAGATAGGGTTTTGAAATGGTCAAAGGATTGGCAGATGCAGTTTAATGCTGATAAATGTAAAGTTCTGAGGTTAGGTAATGATGATAGAGTTACAAGATACGAGCTAGATGGTGTTGTGATTGCGAAGTCGGATTGCGAAAGGGATCTGGGAGTTATGATTAGTAAGAATTTAAAACAAAAGGATCAATGCATAAATGTTCGTAATAAGGCAAATCGGACACTTGGATTTATTAATCGCAGCGTTAGTAACAAGACACCTGGTGTGGTTCTCAAGCTATATCTTGCTCTAGTTAGGCCCCATTTAGATTATGCAGTTCAGTTTTGGTCGCCATATTATAGAATGGATATAAATTCACTTGAACGTGTCCAGCGTAGGATGACTAAGTTAATTCCCCAAATTAGAAATCTTTCATATGAAGAAAGATTAACAAAGCTTAAGTTGCATTCACTGGAAAGGCGAAGAGTTAGGGGTGATATGATAGAGGTTTACAAGTGGATGAATGGACATAACCGGGGGGATATTAATAGGGTATTAAAAGTATCAACACAGGACAGAACACGAAACAATGGATATAAATTGGATAAGTTTAGATTTAGGAAAGACTTGGGTAAATACTGGTTCAGTAACAGGGTTGTTGATTTGTGGAACCAATTGCCGCGTAACATTGTGGAGGTGGGGTCCCTCGATTGTTTCAAGCACGGGTTGGACAAGTATATGAGTGGGATTGGGTGGTTATAGAATAGGAGCTGCCTCGTATGGGCCAATAGGCCTTCTGCAGTTACCTTTGTTCTTATGTTCTGTTCTTCTTATGTTCTTCCTCTCTTTATTGTGGTGGGAGAGTAACACCTGTGTTGTGTGCGAGGACCCGAAGATTGATTGATAAAGATCAAGCCACCGCAAGAGGTGGCACGGGCATGAATAGCCCGTAAGAGAACCGGAATTGTCAATAAATTGTCAATAAATAATGTGAGGCCCAACAGGCTGCGTTTAGGCACAGCCTTCGTAATTGTGGGCCACTTACCTTAAGGTCCACTGTCCTGTATCACAGTCTTTTTTACTTAATATTTTGTATGTTGTGACCATATCTCCCCTGGTTCTCTCTTTTAGGCTGTTAGGAAATTTCTAATTTTTCCTCGTGGATTAATTCGTGTATTTTATACACGAGTTTCGTCAACCTTTTGACTTTCTCAATATTCTTGTGACTCATTAAATGTGGCTTTCAGCCATGTGCTGCATTTTATACAACTGTTCTGACGTACGTGGACTGTGTGTATTGTCATGGCGTTCCTGTTTTGTTTGTTAAAGCCGTTGGTGTGGTTTTTACAAGCGCCTCCAGTGTCAATATTGGTGTTATGAACACACAAACCACTGTTTCCTACTGATGACTCTTGTCGGCTATTTATTGTGGAGCTATTTAGCTTCTCTAGGTCCTCGTGCAAAGTACCTAGAGAAGTACCCCTGCACCTCACTGATGTCCTTCAGCTTGACATCGTCTACAAACATTACCGCGAAGAGCCTCGCCCCTTTGGGTACGTCATTTACATACATCAGGAACAAGAGGTCAGAGGCGGAGCCTTGAAGGTCCTTACTTGTTCTGTCTTTAAACCCCAAGTTCCTCCCTTACCAAGTCTCTTCATTCTCTTTCTCACCTTTCTCCAGTTCTCTACTGATATTTCTTTGGTGGGGAAACCAGTTTGTAGTTTAGGGGTCTCAATTCTTTGACATCATAGTGTTTTCGTACCACATTCCACTTGGTTCTGGGACGAACAATCTCTGTACAGTGTGATTTCCTTGGTGGGAACTCCTCGTCGGTGCTGCATACTCGACGGCTGGTCTCTTGTAGGTTACTTTACAGTGTTTCTGAAAGCCTGAGGTTTCTCAAGTTGTTCTGATCACCAGTGTGGTATATGATGCTGACGTTATCCCGTTTTGATCTTGTGTGTGACATCTACTCGCGATATTTTACCTTGGTTCCTGGTTGATGGGGTTCTGGGAGAGTTCTTCTACTCCCCAAGCCCGGCCCGAGGCCAGGCTTGACTTGTAAGAGCTTGGTCCACCAGGCTGTTGCTTGGAGTGGCCCGCAGGCCCACATATACCTGCTTGATAGGGTTCAGGGAGTTCTTCTACTCCCCAAGCCCGGCCCGAGGCCAGGCTTGACTTGTAAGAGCTTGGTCCACCAGGCTGTTGCTTGCAGCGGCCCGCAGGCTCACATACCCACCACAGCCCGGTTGGTCCGGCACTCCTTGGAGGAAACAAGGGGAAACACTACCTCCTTGGAGGAGGTAGTTGACATAGAGCGTAAACCGGTGTACAGGCGTCTTCCCACCTTTCATCACCTTGCTCTTGTGGTGCTGAGCTCCTGGGGCGGAGACGGTGTGTGGCTTGGAGTACTGAGGCGTTATCAAGGTTGTGTAGAGAGGGTGTGGCCATGGGGGTGGAGAGGTGTGTTCCTGGAGAACGTGCACAGATCCTTTACTGCTAGAATCCACTCAGTAAAACATCTAAACTATTGGGACCGACTAAAATACCTAAATATTTATTCTTTTGAGCGCAGGCGGGAGAGATACATTAAATTACACGTGGAAAATAGTAGAGGGGCTGGTCCCAAACCTGCACACAGAAATAACATCACATGAGACCAGAAGGCATGGCAGGATGTGCAGAATACCCCCGTTGAAGAGCAGAGGTGCAACAGGTACTCTGAGAGAGAACTATTAACATCAGAGGCCCGAGACTGTTCAACACGCTTCCACTACACATAAGGGGCATAACTGGCCGACCCCTCACAGTGTACAAGAGAGAACTTGACAAACAGCTCCTAAGGATACCTGATCAACCAGGCTGTGACTCATACGTCAGGCTGCGAGCAGCTGCGTCCAACAACCTGATTGACTAGTCCCAGCAACGAGGAGGCCTGGTCGAGGACCGGGCCGCTGGGACGTAAAGACCCGAAAGCATCCCAAGGTAACCTGGGTGTGGCTCCGGGTGGGAGGAGAGGGAGGTAGGGAGGGTGTGGCTGTGGCAGGAGGAGGAGGAGGAGGAGGAGGAGGAGGAGGGAGGTATGACCCCTGGATGTGGAGGTAGCAATAATGTGACCCCGGGAGCGCAAGATGAGGTCAAAGGTGTGGAAGCGGCGGGGTGGGGGAGTACACCCTGCCAAGGGAAAGGGGGGAGGGGGAAGATCGTCACGTTGTGAATTAGAGAGCAGACGGCCTCGGGGAGTGGTTTGTAGGGGGGTCCAAACTAAGAGATCAGAGAGAGGTCAGCTATGAGGTCACGAGGGTTCACCTGGTGGGATGAGGATAGCTTGAGCTACCTCATGTGTGAATTTTACCTCAATAAACTTATTTAAATTTCACCTGGTGCCTCTTATGACCGAGGGGCGCTGGTCAAGGGCGCGACACCTGCACCCTTGTGAGAGCTTGGATAGGTAGGTAAATTTTTTTTAATGTTACGAAATAATACGAGGCACGCGTGGACTGTTGTAGTCCCCGCTGCCTGATGTGGGCTCAGACCACATGTGTAGCCTGATGTGTAGGGGTCTTGTCCTCGTGCAGTAATTATGTCTTTGTCTTCCTCTCAGAGCTCCTGTACTTCCTCACTACCCTGCTTTAAGCAGGTACTCTCTTGCCATTATGTTAGTGAGTCGCAGGTCTCCGGGGGTCGTCTTCACTGGTCAGCGACGCGCATTCTCACACCTCTCAATGATAAAATATGATAGGATCTTACCATGAACAGATCATCGTGGTTCAGTCGGTTGTGAACGTGCTTGGGGAGTCCAGAGGCGCAGGTTCGATCCCGTTGTTATTTAATAGATTTCGTTATTTTTCTAATAGACACATAACGTTTGCCTGATTGCGTTACTCGGGGGAAACGGTAGGCGTGAGGCAGCTAGTGAGTCTCTAGGATTGCTTAGATAAATATAGGCCTATTTGTGTTTATGTGGTTAGATATAGATAAAGCTGCCTTGCTTCGTTAGTCTCCTGCCTTGGTTAGATATAAAGCTACTCAGCCTGGACCAATTAGGTGCCAGTGTCTCCTCAATGCCAGTCTGCTCCCTCTGGTTGTGTTAGGTTGGGAATGATCATACATTTTCCTTTCTCCACAGCTGTCGAATGGCAGAGTGCATCAACCTGTTCGGGTCTTGGAGCCTCCGGTTACTCTTGAGTTACTCTGTGTGTGACCCTTTAGCGGTCTCCGTTTCTCCTTCACGCTCTCTGCCTGCGTGTCGTCGCCTGCCTCACTCTCCAAGTTCGACTTGATAATGGTCCACGACGGACCGAAACGTCGTCGTCGCCTCATTTTCTGGTGTATGGTTTAGTTTTCCAAGTTTTCTCTCCCATTCCTTATTCCGTAAGATATGAGACTGTTTTGTCTAACCGGAAAGGTATCAACCCAAGCAACCCACTTAACCTATCGAGGCTGATGCTCAGAAAACGTAAATAATGCGAGGCTTTAATTCTTGCTAATGCGTAGCATTTTAACGGTTTGCGCATTGTGAAGTTGTTTTTTTAATAATTAGGAGTGACTTGCGAGGTTGCTGGCTGTGACAGATGGCTTTGGTGACGAGGCCACTTTAAGGTCCCCTTGAGGTAGTTCCGAGGGCCAGTGGCTCCGCAGCCCGGACTTTAGGTTGATTATAACGTCAAAATACGTCGTTCTATTAGGAGGACGGGCTGACCCCATACCTGAACCATTGTTGACATTGACAGCCAGGGCGCATAAGATCCCACGATAGTCGTCGCCCTAAATCAACACAGCAACATTGACAGCCACGTGGTGGTGTTGTTGATGTATGTACCGGCTTTCTAAAAGATTACCTCGCTGGCGTTTGTTGTTGCAGCTGTAGAGGGACTTCTGGAAGTGTTAATTCAACAGCCTCGTCCTCTCATTTGGAACGGAATCGACACAGCCTTTAAATATATTGACGTTTTCCTTACATTGGTCTCGATAGGTTAAGATGGGTTGCTTGGGTTAATATGTTTATACTTAGGCAAAACAGTTGCATTTGTTACGGAGAGGGAGGTGAGGAGAACAAGCCGTGTCTGTAGAGAGTGCAGCTGATGGCCGGGAGGACCGCTTGAACCCTCGCCAGGGAAGACTCTCCCAATGTAAGCGTCACCTTGTTCATATCATATATACAGCGTTCGTAGCGATTTAAATTACCTTTTCATTAACTGTGTGTTTTTTTGGGGGGGAGTGGGAGAGTGGGAGTGTTAAGTGGGTTGAGTGTGCACTTAATATGTGGGGTTAAAGTGTGATGGTAGCTGAGTAGGATGCGTGAAGTTGAGGGTCACCGTACCTGTCTGCTAAATATGTCAGCCATGGCGTTAAGAGCATGGCTGACGGATGAGTTCCCTTTTTGGGGGCGTGGGGGGGGGGGGGTAAAGAGGAAGGAGAGGCACAGGTGAAGGGAAGTTTAGAAGTGGGAAAAAGCAGTGAGAATTATGACAGCAGGCGGACTGTTCGCCTTGCTGACACCGTTTGTGGGTGTTGCCAGTTAAGCTAAGCTTGTTCTCTCTCTTGTCAGGGAGCTGTGAGTGTGTGAGAGGTTCTTCACATGTGTTTCACCATATATGGGGTGTCTATAGATAAATACTGTGTGCACTCATATATAACACACTCCGATGCTTCCACACGTGTTGTTCTGTTTAAGGCTCTTTATTTTATTATTATTATTTATTGATTTATATATACATATATTTATATACATATTCACTTTACCAATTAATGGTGAGAGATATCTGGTGAGTATTTCATCTGGGAATTATGTACTGTGGGGCGAGGTTTTCATCTAGTAAATCGCGGCTCTTGGGCCACCAGCTGTGGGAGCGGGGCGTCTCATCTTGGGCCACCAGCTGTGGGAGCGGGGCGTCTCATCTTGGAGTAATCTTTCTAACATTGGGTCCTTTAACATTTCGATGGTGTTCCACACCCTGATGGCCTGGTGCTGCAGTCTGATGTTTAGTGGCTGTATGTTCAGGAGTTCCCTGCTGCTCCATATGTTCCCCCCCCTCCCTACCTCCATGATCCTCCCCTCCCCCTTATACTCCCCCTTACGGCTATCACTTTTCTGTTATCAGTTTATTCCCTTTCTCTATGTTCTTTTTCCTTCCTCACCAACCTCTTTCTGTCCTTCCACTTCCTCCTACATGTAGTAGCCACTTCTCCCCTACACCACCACCAACCTCCCCTACACCACCACCAACCTCCCCTACACCACCACCAACCTCCCCTACACCACCACCAACCTCCCCTACACCACCACCCACCACCCCACACCACCACCCACCACCCCACACCACCCCACACCACCACACCACACCACACCACCCCACACCACCCCACACCACACCACCCCACCACTTTCTCTTCCTATATGACTTGAGGTGGCCGGCTCCCCAGCCACAAGCCCGTGATCTCACTCAGTCTCGTGGCACTTCTGGACCATTATGCCGTCATCAGTACTCATCTTGACGTTGTCTCGGCAAGCTCAAGACCCTCTAGTAAGGAAATGTGATAAAGTAACTGTACACCACAAGAACATAGTGGCGGGCCTGTGGGGCCGAGGTCATTGCCACCTGACCTGGTATTTGCCACCATATAAGGCTCTACTCTTCCTCTCGCTCCTCCCTCTGGGTAAGGTCATCACCCCAAATATCGTCTTGTATATCTGCAGCTTTAATGTGTAGGTTTCCTGCCCCTCTCATGTCAGCCGGTCTCCAGAGATGCTGTGGTACTTACAGCAACTGTTGGTCGTATGGACGAATATGAACTCTTGTATCAGTACACACAGAATCAGAAGCCACGTGTATTAAACGTGTATTCTTTTATCAAAGCCAAGTTTTGTACAATCAGTTTTGTAAAGGGAACGAGAGAGAAGGAAACAAATCTAAACATTCTAAGTACATGTAAAAGCACATATGTACTAAATTAGGCCTCATATGGCATATATTAGGCTTATAATTGATAATATATATTTCTTAATGTTGTGTTTGTGTTTATCAATGTATATATATATTGTGTACGAGGTTTGCAATGTTTAGGGCAAGGCTGGGAAGCCGTGTGGAAATAATTAAGTTTCTAGGAGCTTGATAACTTCAAGAAAATGAGTTTGTGTACTTAACGATAAGCTTTTAAAAGTCACGATATTAGCGGTTAATTGTACAAGAGCGTGGGAGTGGGGGCGTTTGGGCGTGGTAAGCTTGGCAGCCGCCTTCGTCGAGTACAAGATGATGAAATCCACAAGGGCCGTGACGAGGATTCGAACCTGCGTCCGGGAGCATCCCCGACACTGCCTTAATCCTCGTCACGGCCCTTGTGGATTTGTTCATTTGATGCATCACGTTAGTGTGATCTGTGTGTGTACAAGATGGTGTTATTAGCCCCGACTTTTGTAACCACTGTAACCACTGTATGCTTGTTAAACGTCGTTTATTTTCATCTGACCTTCGTGCGTTTCTCTTCGCTGAACCTTTAGTTTTCCAACATGAAGAAAACAGCAAAAACGTCATTAATATTCAAAACATTATTAGAAAAGCTATTAAATTAGAAATCCAGTTGTACGTCGTGACGCGCACGCGCGCACACAACCATCATCTTGCTCCTACACATTCTAGCAACCAACGTAGCCTCATGCGTGCGTTTGGGGGCTAAATTATCCCGGTGTCTGGGGGAAATTTTAGTGAGACACAGTGTGTATCGTAGCTGGTTAATGTGGGTGATCAATGTGGAGAGTATTTACCATCTGTGATCATAATTTTGCATGGCAACTCGTGCACGAGGTAGGCTTGTGGACTCCTGCAACAGGCCCTGTTGCATGTTGTTGCCATACTGGGCTTACTACTTCTATCTGGACGCCCTTACCCCCACCCCTCTCGATATATCCTCCCCCCATGACATCACCCCTTCCCCCACAATATTAAAAAACTGAGTCATAGGCCATTACATGTGATATTGAGCGACCTAGACAGTTGTGAGAGGCGGGTGTTTATTGAGCGGCGGTACTCTGTGGAGGAGGGGGAGGTGGGGGGCACAGGTGGTCGGCTGGAGGGTGGGGGGGGCACAGGTGGTCGGCTGGAGGGGGGTGGGGGACACAGGTGGTTGGCAGGTTGCCCTAGAGAGGGGCATTGAGGGGCCAGGGAAGGAGCGGGGAAGGGAAGTATTGAAGGGGGCGAGTGTGAGGCAAGTCTGAAAGAGAGACGTTTTTTACGGGAGGAAGGTGGAGGTGATGCAGAGGTCTGGAAGGATATTTTTACGCCGCTCTCCTTGTTTCCCCTGACAATCGATGGAGGTCCTCCACGGTCCCAAGAGGGCGAGCAGCGGCCTCCCCGCCCTCCCTCCCTCCCATGTCACCAGTGCTGACTCTCACCCACCCACGCCACCAGTAGCGACTCCCATCAGCCCTACTACCATCGTGGCCCGCCCACCCACACCGCCCCGCTCCCACACGACCCAGATGTAGTCGAACAGGGAGTTAATTGTTGGCAGGGCTGGAAGGACTCTTGTGCGGTGTCTTGCTGCCACAGGTCCTCAGACTGTGAGAGGCAGCCAGCCACAGGTCCTCCTCAGACTGAGGCAGCCGGCCGCAGGACTCATCAGTCAGCATATTTCTTGCCTGGAAATGTCTGCGAAGGCGTTTTAAAAATTGGATCGAGGCATATGAGCAGGCAACAGATGGGTGAGCAGGTGCAGCAGTTAGCAGCTGGCGAATGTTTTACGAGGCGAGACGGCAGGAGGCGCGGCCAACTGTAGCAAGCAGTGATGACTGTATCGTCTTGATAAACGTGCGCTAATTACAGGCGGAGGTCACCAGGCCAGCATTGCCGGATGGTTATCGACGCATTCAACATTTATCTTGGAAAATTAGCTCACGTTTTTTGGTGCTGGAGGCGAAGAGGACGTCTCGTGCTGGCCCTTGCTAGGCACCACAACCACCTTCCACTCCCGAGGGAATACTGTTAGCTCGGGAATTACAAATTTACTGTAGCAAATCAGAGAGGGCGTTGTTTTAGCTTGGATTATTACGTATTATGACTCGGATGTGGAGGTGTTGCTTTCATTCCCTGAAGCAGAGTGCTTGTTGCTCTAACCGCCGTGATGAAAGAACATTCGCCGTCTCTGGTGAGGGAAGAGGAACGTGGTGTTTCGTCCGCTCCTCCAAGAAGAGGACGCCACCTCCTCCAAGATAGTCTTACATTTCCAAGACGGAATGTGAGAATGGCAGAATTTCCTATTATCCTTTGTTCACTTCGTATATGTGTGTGTTTTGTTTTTAACTAAAACTAGGGGGTTCATTGAGATTCCTAGTGAAACTGCAAGCAAGATATGTTATCCTACATCAGCTCATCTGAAGCTTGCCCGCTGGAGACTTGTGTATTTCATGATTCATTATATCTCTCTTCTTTTGTTCTCTGTCTAATAAAGGAGAAATAAGATTGGAGCAGCAACAGAGTCCTACTTGTCATTGTTAGTTGCCGATTTAAATCTAAGGCCAACACTCAGAACACAGACTTACACACTGCTACAGGACCGCCACAAACTAGACCTCTTGACCTTAATACCCGCCTCCCCTTCCCCTCTTTAAGAAAATGCACGGGGATGAGGTCAGCCTCATGAGTGGAAGGCAAGCGTCTTGACTCAAGCAATGTGGGCGTAGATAGTCGGTCACCAGAGACGCTCATTGGCACCATAACACGAGGGAGCGGGGCATCTGTCCTGTGGCGTGAGGGCATCGCTGGGCACGGCATGAGGGACGCCTCTGGGCACGGGACAACGCCAAAATGGTACACCGGTGCAGGCAATATGTCGCCGTGTTGAACCTACATTTAAAGAAAACGGTGAACCGGGAGGGTGGCCGCCGAGCTGTAAGAAAGGCTCAATGGAGCTTAACCTCACTATGCTGGAAAAAATGAGACGGTGTCTCGCGACTCTCACCCGTCTCGCGCAACTGTCAATCATCATATTCAACTCTCGCCAGACTGTGACGTCTCCGTTCCCGTCACCCCCCTCTACCTCCGTCCCGACTTCTACCCCTATCCCCCCCTCTCCTCCTCCCGGTCTGGTCACAGCCAAAACTCGAACATTGTGAACGGCGACAGACGTGGAAAATCTCGCAAGTTTTCCCGTATTTTTCGAGTTGACAAAATCGCGAAAGTTTGAAGCGTTATTCAATGTTGAATAGACCGTTAACAGACAGGCTGTGAATAGTTAAGAGCTGTTAGGAGGGGGAGGGGGGTGGAGATGGGGAGGGGGTGGTGGGGAAGTTTGGGGAGGGAGCTGGTGGGATGATGGGGAGGGGTGTGGGGTTATGGGGAAGGGGCTGGAGGATTCTCCAATGTTAACATTTTGTTAGATTAGGTTAGTGTATTCAGTTGGGGAAGAGGAGTTGGACAGTGGAGGGGGGAAAAGGATGCAAATATAGTGTAATATTATTACATACTAGAATGTGTTGAATAATTAGGCCTAACTTGGGTAGTTAGGTGCTGTTGGCCATTGTAGTGCATTGTACATTGAACGCTGTTCATTCATTCAAAACATATTTCTCAAATATAAATTATTATTATATTAGCATATAGTTCTTGGTTAGGTTAGGAACTATAACCTAACCTGGTAAGAGACCCGAAAGGTGGATGCTGGTAAGAGACCCGAAAGGTAATTGTTTGGCAGGTTTTTTCTATATTTTTAATGACAATATGACTGATGTTGAGTAGTGGCTGTGTTCTCTCGACACATCGTGAACCTCCTAAAGATATCTCGGTTTGATCCTATGGAGTTGGAGTAAATGTATGCCGTTCCTAATCATAAACAATCCTCCTCATCCTTATCTAGTGCTTTTGTACCAGGGACAATAGTTCTACCGGGATCTAATCGCCAGGTTTGCGCTCTTTCTAGTTTAATTGTTCAACCTTTGATATGCAATCTAAAATTTATTGATTTGTATATGTATCGTGGACTGCGCAGTAGCCAAGGCTATGCAGCTGGCGGGTTAGATGACAATAGAATTCTCGAGTTCTCAGTATGACCGGGGAAGCTGGGGTTCGAGGCCTTTGGGCGCCCGAACACCGCAGGTGGAGGCTAGGCTCGAATTGTCAATTCAAAACGCGTTCCTCTGCCTACTGCGATTTCCGTCGAGTTCCAGCCTCGAATGTGAATGCTGAGGACATTAGTGTTTGATCAGCCGAATTGTTATGGCTTCGTTGGTTTGCGGCATATAAGAAACAATTGAATGGCCGATCGCTTGGTGGTGTCTGCAGGGAAGCCTGACTTTGAGACTGTGCGAGAAAATCCCGCCTTTTTGGGGTGGATTTGGAAGCTGTATGGGGGGGGGGGGATATGTTGTGTGTGGGAGGGCGCTGTGGGTGGTGGAATAGTGTAGGCAAGTGTGGTGTGGGCGTGCCGTAGTGGTGGGGGGACTGAGGTAGAGGCCTTGAGGAACAAGGGGTTAAGATACAGAATGTTAATTTTGGTAAAAGGTTGGCTGGATCAAACACGCTGTAGTGAGCGTGGCTTGGATTATGGGCGGCCTGCGGTGAACGTGGGTTGGATCATGGGCGTACTGCGATGGGCGAGGGGGCTAGATTATGGGTATGCCGTGGTGGGTGTGGGGTTTGTTAATGGGTATTCCGTAGTAGGTGGGTGTTGGATCGTGGGCGTGGTGGGCTGCAGCGTGGGCGTGGTGGGGACTGTCACTGGTCAGGTTACAGTCGGACCACGCCCATCGCCCTGAGAGCCAGTCACTGCCAGAATTTACACCATCTTACAAGCATCTAATGTCAACCTATAAATCATTTCCTTTAACAAATGCGCATAAAATATATTAGAAAGTAACATAGCAAGTTGGTTAACGTTGGGTGGTAGTTGCGAGACTGAGAGTACATGCACTATTTTGCTATACCCGGTATATAAAATTATTTTTTTTTCTTTGGACCGGCTTTGTAGCCTATCTGGAGACCCTGGGCTAGATTCACGAAGCAGTTACGCCAGCACTTACGATCCTGTACATCTTTTCTCAATCTTTGGCGGCTTTGTTTACAATTAGTAAACAGCTCCGAAGCACCAGGAGGCTGTTTATAACAATAACAGTTGATTAGGCAGTTTCCATGCTTGTAAACTGTTTCATAAATGTAACCAAAGCCGTCAAAGATTGAGGAAAGATGTACACGTTCGTAAGTACTTGCGTAACTGCTTCGTGAATCTAGCCCCCCCTGGGGATACAATAAATTACCCCCGCTCCTTGCCCTTCCAGAGTGGCAAAGGGGTACGAGAAAAACCAAATAGCCAAACAGCAACGGACCATTCGGGCCCAAACGAGGCTGTTAAAGGAAAGCTGATGGCAACGTCAATATTGTTTGCCGCGAATTTGAAAAGAAGTACAATAAATACTTTCTCTGTATACTAATATAAAGTGATATTCGCAGTTGTTTTTCCATTAAAAGAAAACGGTTTTCTTAGTGGGACTAAAACTGTTTGCATGTTATTTTAAAACCAATTGTCGCGTTAAATGTAATGAATTAAGATTGTAATGATGTACGCTAATTTTTACTAATTGCGTTGTCACTTTTAAACCTTTGCAAGGTGAACAAATTAAGTTCTATAATATTTCATGTATGTTTTTAGTTTTTAGTAACATCTTAGTCGTTCAGCTCCTCTGACATACTCCGCCCAAGTAAAACAGAAACAAGCAACACTTAATGGGCCAGCCAGAGGCTTAGGGCCCGCGCAGGAATATCCCTGGAAAAAAAACTCCGATTTGTCAATATGTTGCTGGCAGTCTCGGCACCCATACGTGTGTGTGTGGGGGGGGGGGGGGAGAGCTTGGCCGGTCAATGTGAACGCAGTAAATTATTAATGATTGTGAGAAAGCAGAGTTGGACACGGGTGTAGATCACGTGACAAGTACTAGGCTACACCCCACGCTGTCTGGTATCCCGTTACTTCCAAATTCCTATGTACTCGGGTGAGTCTTTCTCCATGGCGGAATTCTATGAGTTTCTTTGGGGCGTCCCGGATCGGTTAGGTTATGATTGCTACGGTAGGCTTTGGGTTGCTAGTATCAATAGCTTGGTTAATCAGGTGGTCATCAGAGAAGAAAGGGAAAAAAAACGTGATAAAGCATAAGCCATTTGCAACATTATGCAGGGACATAGAACCTTTTAGTGTGTGTGACATGGGAACACCTACTTCAACGGACCGGAAATGCACTTAGTGTTGTGTTAGTAAATTAAACTTGCAGAAAAATAATGCGTCATAATCAAGTTATGATTATTTAGTGAAATTTGTTGTTATATTCATTTTGTGACTGTTCCTACTTAAGGGTTATGTAAAATACTGAACATGTCAACACGCCTAGACTATACCGGGCGTATCTCTGCCTGGAAACCTGGTGCTTATAGTCCTTGAAAAAGACTACGGATACATGCACCTATTTGACAGAATTTCTTAGCAGTGTTTTTACCATTAAAATACACGTGTCTTGCAAACTTACACAGCGCCAAAAGCCTTAATTTGTTGTGTTTCACAGTTAAGCAGGAAAATTAGTGAGGTAAGCTTGGGAAACGAACTGCTATAAAGACGAGAATTAAACCGCTCAGTAATGGTAGGCTTTGAGAAAAGGAGAGATGTGCGCGAAGCCTAGTCGCTTGCTGGTAACACGACGGCCCTCGGACCTTTGGGGCTAGGCTGCCCCGGCCTCCCAGGAGGGCGAGACCATCCCATGTAGCGAGTTGGAAGGAGTCCACACTCCAGCTCCTTCCTCCAGTACGGTACTCACATGCCAACAGCATCATGGGCGCCAGTGCCCCAGCATCACCAAGTACCTGGAACCAGAAAATTAAGTAGCTGCCACTGTCGTCGCCATGACAACGCCATGATGGTACGTATATCTCTTTGTTTACGACACCTTTCTTGTCGCATTAGGGGGGTGTTGTCTCGTATATTGAACACGGGTTAAAGGAAGTATTATGCTGTCATGAACAAATCTACAAGGGCCGTGGCGAGGATTCGAACCTGCGTCCGGGAGCATCCTAGACACTGCCTTAATGGACTGAGCTACGACAGGGTAAGAGAGTTGAAACCGAAGTTCTACTGAACTTACTGGATCCCGTAGCCTCTCCGAGGCACAAACCAGGGTTTTACACAACTCCCCCCTGCACCCGAGCTATGTCAATAGGCCGTTCTCCTTCTTCTCGATTAAGGCAGTGTCTGGGATTCTCCTGGACGCAGGTTCGAATCCTCGTCACGGCCCTTATGGATTTGTTCATTTGATGCATCACGTTAGTGTGATCTCTGTGTGTTATGCTGTCATACATTTCACTATACTAACCTATATTTTTTAGATTATAAATTAACATCTTCCATTCTTTTCACGTTGCAACTCGGTGTCTTCAACGCCGTGGAATGTTTAGTCTTTTATCTCTTGTGGTGCAAATGATATCGGCAGAGAGAGTCCCGCTGTCTAATGTCCCGCAATTTTGGCAACACTGTTGGTCGCGCATGTGGACTTGTATTACATGCATGGAAGAGCTGTGTGTAGCAGGTGTGGGGCTACACCTGTGTCCGTCCTGGCTGCCACCCACATCATTCACCCTGGACCATTAGTACAAATTTGTCCCTGTATAATCTTAAGATCCTGGGTCCTTGGGGGTACAAACATGAAGCGCTCATCGAAGCGACGAGATCCAAGAACGACTTCCTTCTCCAACGTTTCAGTGTGGCAATCCAGAGGGGAAATGGCCGCTGCATCCTTGGTTCTTGCCCGACATCTGGGGATCTCCAAGAATGTTGCCGCCAACAATATAGCTTACGGTCCATTTTTGTGTAACTTAATAATTTTTTCATAATAAAGCTTAAAACAATTGTAATGGTTGCTGAAAGACGACGATATACAAGTGCACACTTTTTGAGGGCTTACAAAAGCTCCTTCGAGTGTCTTTTCTTAGCTTTTTAGTCTAATTGTTCTCACTACTCCAACCCAATATGCACCTACAATTTTTATGCTACACCAATGGCTTAATTTTCATAGAAATCTGCAAGGCTGTGCAGGCGCTGGAGCAACAACTACTTTGAATACACTCATAGGCAGAATATACTAGACCACTTAGCTCGTATTTCACAACGATCGAAGTAGGTATTACCACTAACATGTCAAAAAGCAGTTCCTTTTTCCACAAGAGTGTTTGTTTTGGTCTAATTTACTGGCGTCGTTATTTTGTAATACTTTAAAACTATATTTTCAGTTTAATTCCACGGAGGAACACTTGTCTTTACTGGGCGCGGTCGGAGAGTCTTAAGCGACCTCCGCGGTCGTTTAGTGAACAAGTGGTTCCTGGAGCGTGGCGTAGGCTTGGGCAGGTGTACGAGGCTGGGGGGGGGGGGTAAGGGGATAGGTTTGGTAGGATGATGAATGGATGAACTCTAGATGAGTGGATTACACGTATAATGAGCAGATGGAGGCAGAGTGATACGGTCTCATTTTGGAGGCGGTTCCTTGGCTGTTGGAACCTATTACAGATGAACAGGTGGGAGGGGGGGGGGTCAAGGTGATGTCCATTCCGTTCTCCGTAAAATTTACTTGCTGTGTTCCATGTATCGTGTTGATCCCACTCTCCCACCTACATGGGTGAGTTAGCTGTGTTACTGTTACACACAGAGATCACACTAACGTGATGCATCAAATGAACAAAAGGCTACACTTCCCTGTCGTCGAATCCTCGTCACGGCCCTTGTGGATTTGTTCCCCTGGTCGGAAACTTCACTCGGCTCAGGTTACCGGGAGCCACTGCACTATTTACCTTTGCTCGAGTGAGACAACGCCCTCTCGTGTGTGTCTGAGTGGCTGAGCGAGAAAGATGGGAGAGAAAGGAACGGGTAGATCTCCTTTCCTTTCTCCATCCCCCTTCCTTTTATCCTTCTCTCCTCTTCCCCCTCCCCCCTTCTCCCCCGTTCTTCTTTCCCCTCCCTACCCCACCCACCCTCAAATGTTATCCAGGAGTGTCAAGGGAGGAGGTCAAAGGCCCCACCCAAGGATCTAGAATGGGCGGGGCATGCTCCCGGGGGCGCATTTCTTAGTGCCTTCCACTTGACGCCAGCAGCAACAGTAGTAATATCAACAGCATACACAAGAGCAACAGTTGCACTAGTAGTGCTCAACAGTAGCAGCAACAGCATAACGGTAAACAGTAGCTGCAAACAGAAACAGCCGCCTCGGCAGTTGCTAGAGTGGCAGTCGGTCAGCAGTACATCCGGAGTAGACCCTTACCCTCCGGGCGGAGCCGCGGGTCACGCCCCGAGCGGGCCTCGGGGCGCCCACCTCCCTCCAGCCTGCTGGGGGAGACGAGGGCGTTCATCCTATTTCGATTAAAGACATATTGGTCGAGTGTTCGATGTGCTCTGTGATTAGCGGTTGAAGAGTGTCCCGCTGCGTTAATGGGGTTGGGGTACTGTAGAGCTAATTGGTTGGGGGAGCAGGCACCCCCAACCCTCCCCACTTTCCCCACCTGGGAAAGCGAGGTGTGGGGGGGGAAGGGGGAGTGCAGCGGAGGACTAGTGGGGGATGTCTTCCCCACTAGCCTAGTCCCCCCTTGTAGCCGCGCCTCTGTACCTGTGCACTTACCTGTGAATGACGACGGGGAGATGAGCTCTGGCTCATTGTGTCCCGCCTGCCAATCTTGCTGTACTGAAATTGAAATAAGTCGATTGTACATTCTCACACTCGACTTGAGAATGGTCCAGGACGGACCGAAACGTCGTCGTCCCTTCACCTTCTAGTGTGTGGTCTGGTCAACATACTTCAGTCACGTTATTGTGACTCATCGCCTCCTTACCCATTCCTTTCCACAAGATTCTTTTCTGTTAATTTGTATTGGCGTGGATTCTTGTCGTACAAACCTGTCACGTGGATGGTAATTATTATGAGGCCGCTCATTGAAGTTTCTGGAGCGTGAGAGGGATGAGGTGGGGTGAAGGTTGGAGCGTGCAAATGAGCGTGCGGGCTAGTCAACTGAGCAGGCTTTGAGCATACCATATATGTGTACTTGAGTAGTATCTAGTTCTCCCTCCCTACCCACCAGCCAAACACCTTGACCCTTCCTCATTACCTACCAGCCACTCATAACTTTGCCATGAGGCCTCACAAAGACAGGTGTGAGACAAACACTGTTGAGGTGGTAGCTGTTCTCGCGGCTCACAGTACACAGTCCACCGTAGACTGTGAAATAGTAGTCATTTAGACATGTATCTAAACTCAGGCTGCATAAAATTACAAGCCATCTTATTGCAAAGGATGAAATATCTGGAAACCCTTGACCTTCCTCAAGTCAATTGTGATTCACAATCAACTTGAGAATGGTCCAGGACGGACCGAAACGTCGTCGTCCCTTCACTTTCTAGTGTGTGGTTTGGTCAACATATTGCAACCACGTTATTGTGACTCCTCGTCTGCATATGTACCTTAATGTAATGATCGTTGTGGGCTCATAACCCTTTTCTGCCCTCTGTAATCCTTTTTTTTGCGCTACCGCTCACATGAGTATATGGTGTCCAATAAACTAGCCGCCTCCGGTGGCAACACTTGCTCCTCTCTCCACCTCTCTCTTTCTCCCTCCCTTCTTTTTCTTTCTCTCTTCCCCTCTCCCTCCACCTCTCCCCCTCCCCACCACTCTCCCCATCTCTTCTCTTTCTCCTCACTCGTCTCCTCATCCGCCTCTCCTTTCTCGGAACAGAATGATCTTTGATCTGTGTGTCAGAGAATTCAAATGGTAATATAAGACGAATTCTTCTTCGTTTGCTTTCGAGAACATGTTCGGAATGCGAGCAATGTACAGTTCGTCTATTGAATGATAGACTGTTCTTGGAAATGGTGCAGCCAAAGTAAAATTGTTATTTTAGTCTTCTGGGTTTCCACGAAATGGGGCCCAGTAGGAAACCTTGATAACGTTGGTCGTGAACAGTAAGGTCACAGACGTCTCTTCAGTGTTTAAAAATACTAGAATAACAGATCCTACCAGGATGAGAGCTGGCTTGATCGGCTAGCGCGATTGACTTCATTTTCCGGGAATCTGAGAAAGGATTGGGGTAGGCAGTCCAAGAAAGCAAGTGTATGATAAAGGTTGGATTACGGGCTATTCATGCCCGTGCCACCTTTTGGGTGGCTTATTCTTTATCAATCAATCAAGGGTTGGAGTGTGTGCCCGCGCTTCAAAGTAGAATTTTGCAGCCGCTGCTGTCCAGCAAGTATGAGATGCACCCAAATTCTACAAGTACTTTTGTGGTTTCCTTACTCGAGAGGTTTACTATTTGATCTTCAAGACCGATTCAAAATATAATTTTACTCAGAATATTCACTTTGTTGACCATGTGGTGAAGAGCATCTGTGGCTTCTGAGAGGCATGTGTAACGTGGTTTCTCCTACCCTGGGTAGGAGAAACCTAGTAACGATGGTGCAAGTTGGTGACTGAGAACCTCGTGTGGTTGACTTTATTTCCACGATTGATTGATTGGTGAAAATTGAGCCACCCAAGAGGTGACACGGGTATGAATAGCCCGTAAATTTCCACGATTGTGTGGTTGACAGTTTATATGACGAGGGCGTGGATCACTAAATTCCTTGGATGTAAGCAGTGGCTGGGTGAACTATGGCATTTCAGATGGCAGCGGTTTGTTGCCTCTGAAATCTTCACTACTGTAGCCGTCTGCGTGGCCTAGAGGTAGAACTTGTGCCTCACGCACGTAGGGTCGAGGGTTTGAGTCTTCCCCAGGGGGTATGTGGGCCTGCGGGCCGCTCCAAGCCTAGTAACTAGTTGACCAAACTCTCACAAGTCAAGCCTGGCCTCAGGCCGGGCTTGGGGGAGGAAGAGAACTCCCAGAACCACATCAAGCAGGGCCCCAAGTGAATAAAATGCATTTACTATAACTTGTAAAGCCGGTGGTATGCATCTAAGCATGGATTAAAATGTAGGTCGGCACACTAGTTCTGATTGTGACGTGTAATTATGGCCAGCCATCCTGCTGGATCGTATGGGCCAATAGGCCTTCTGCAGTTACCTTCATTCTTCTGTTCCTATGGTGCTGTTGTGGACCCTAAACCCTGTACCAACCCCCCTCGTATGGTGTAGGGTTGCAGCGCACGCGTGTGTGTACCCAAGTTTCTTAATAAAATAAACCCAATCGCTGCCTCCAGTGGTCTGTGCTCGGATTACGGCCAGTGTCTGTTGTTCTCGGGTGACCCTCCTCCATGTTGGGGTCGGGGACAAGATCTGTAAACATTGCTTACCTCGGGTACCCAGGGGGGAGGGGGGTGGGGTCGAGGTCTGGTACTCTTGGGGGGGGATGGGGTCGGACACCCGGGGTTGCACATTTATAATTGATTACAACAAATTAAAAACAATTAATTTACACACAATCATAGCAGCACAACATATAATCATTGTAATTATGTACTGTGTGATAAAAACGGCGAGGACAATTGTAGCATGAAACACAATACATTACATAAACAATGCGTTAAAAATACAGTTCAGTAATTGTTAAAAATTTTACCAATAGCGGTGCACTATGAAAGACAGGACAGAACACACAACGATTTAAAAGTTGTCTTATCTTTTTTGCAACGCTGATTCTGAAGCTTTGTTTTATGCACACAAATTGAGACGATATTGCTTACATGTGACATGTATATTGGCAGAAAAACTACATGCAAAGAAATAAGAAAGATACGCGTGTTGGTGTGGACACGGGGCTGAGAAGGGCAGGCAGTGCCAGGAGTGGTACACCTTAAATATTATACTTCTGCTTACAGCCGTCAGTGTACCACACACGTACAATACTTCATAACTACACAAACTGACATATTATTAACTACGGGCTCACCATAGCCCGTGCTACTTGGAACCTCGTTCCAGGTAGCGAATCTTTAACAACAACAAATGACATATTAACTCTTTAAGTAACTTTCTTTCGATCAGGTTTCAAGACGTCCAAATCCACTCCAGATGACCTTTATTCTGCTTCTCAGGTCTCTGATAGTATCAGAAAAATTAAGCGGTGGGCTCTGTGGGGACATAAGTGGCACAGATACTTTGTGAAACAGTTTAGTGGAGTCTGGGCCTAGTAGATGTAGTTAAAGATCTGCGACAGTCGGCTATAATGCCTGAACTCTTCCAACAGTGGACCAACATAGACAAATAATGATAAAGGGCTAAGCACAGCTCTTTCTTATGACCCCATGTTTATAAGAGGACAGATTCCAAGAATGACAGAACACTCGCCATTTTCTTATCCATGTCACTTTATATCTCAGAATAGCTATAATAAGGCGGGTAATTACGCATTAGTTCCGTCTCCTGTTTTCTTGTCTCATCTAAGGGTGAGGAGGATGACTTTTCTTAACTAGGATATTTCCAGGGCGTGTTGTCTCCTACCCATTCTAATGCCAAGGCTGGTGAAAGTGTCAGGGGCAGTGAGAAGACCAGGTGTAGATATACCCAAGTGTACTCACCTGACTGCACTCGCCTGTACTTGCGGGAATTGAGTTTTATTCTATAACACAACTGTCATTACCAGCAGGAGAGTGACTGTACGCGTGTCCAACCTGAATGTGCCTTACGCCGAGCTATAGTTCCTGGGGCCAGATTCAGGCCCCTCCTCTTTGGTATCTTTTTCTACTTTTGAAATTAATGATTGCATTATCGTCTGCCATCTCTTTAGAGTCTATTCCATTTCCTCGATAACCTTAACGCTAATAAACTTCTTGCTTCCATCCCTGTGATTCATCTGTACCGCGTGTTTCCATTCATGTCCCCTTGTTCTGCCACGATTCTTTATTAATCAATTGTTTATTAACCGTACCTCTTCCTCTGATAAATCATAACGTCTTGTTTGCGTTAGCTGTATTGTACGTATCCTCAGGTGTGGTAATGTCCAGCTCCTTCAGTTTCTCGTCATAGGCTAGTCCTCTTCGTTCGGGTACGAGCCTCTTTCCACACCTCTGTACTTTTCTAGTCTGACTGCATACTTCTTTAGCTACAGCTCCACGCTGTAGGTCTATAGGCCTATGACGTATCTAGTGTTCTAAACGCCTCCCCCCCCTAGATTCCTAATAACAACTTTGCCAGTAAGTCATCTTGCTTTCCCCCTAGTTTGCATTACGTTGCATTTGGCACTTAAAATTCGGGTCACTTCTCCGACCATTCCTGAAGATGAGTTGGGAAGAGGGCAAGACAGGTGGCCATGTTAAGCGTTAGCTAGATTAATAACACACACACACACACACACACACACACACACACACACACACACACACACACACACACACACACACACACACACACACACACACACACACACACACACACACACACACACACACACACACACACACACACACACACACACACACACACACACACACACACACACACACACACACACACACACACACACACACACACACACACACACACACACACACACACACACACACACACACACACACACACACACACACACACACACACACACACACACACACACACACACACACACACACACACACACACACACACACACACACACACACACACACACACACACACACACACACACACACACACACACACACACACACACACACACACACACACACACACACACACACACACACACACACACACACACACACACACACACACACACACACACACTCACACTCACACTCACACTCACACTCACACTCACACTCACACTCACACACACACACACACACACACACACACACACACACACACACACACACACACACTCTCTCTCTCTCTCTCTCTCTCTCTCTCTCTCTCTCTCTCTCTCTCTCTCTCTCTCTCTCTGCAAGGAGGCTGAAGATAGATTTATTCCAACAATAAAGGAAAAAAGCAGGAGGGAATATAATAACCCATGGTTTAATAGACAGTGTCAGGAAGCAAAGGTGAGAAGCAGGAGGGAGTGGAGGAAGTACAGAAGACAAAGGACAGAGGACAACAGGATTAGATGTAACAGAGCTAGGAATGATTACATTAACATAAGACGAGTGTCGGAAAGAAATTATGAGAACGATATTGCAGTCAAAGCGAAAAAGCAACCAAAATTACTACATAGCCATATAAGAAGGAAGATGTCGGTAAATGACCAAGTGACAAGACTGAGGAAAACAGAAGGGGCATATACAGAAAGCGACAAGGAAATCTGCGAGGTACTGAATGCAAAATTCCATGGAGTGTTCACAACCGAGCCTGAGCAGCTCCCATTGTTAGAAGAGATTACCCAAGATGAAAGACTATCGGATATAGAGGTGACAGCAGAGGATGTAATGAAACAGTTGACAACACTGGATGCAAATAAAGCTGTTGGACCAGACAAAGTATCACCGTGGATACTCAAAGAGGCAGCGCAGGCTCTCAGCGTGCCTCTGGCAATGATCTTTAATGAGTCACTTATGTCGGGAGAATTGCCCAGTTGCTGGAAGGAGGCAAATGTCGTACCGATTTTCAAAAAGGGTGATAGGGAGGAGGCACTTAACTACAGACCCGTATCACTGACAAGCATCCCCTGCAAAATACTTGAAAGAATAATTAGGCTAAGACTTGTTGAGCACCTGGAGAGCATTGGGTTTGTAAACAAGCACCAACATGGGTTCTGGACAGGGAAATCATGCCTAACAAACCTTTTAGAATTCTATGATAAAGTAACAAGGATAAGGCAGGACAGAGAAGGCTGGGCAGACTGCATATTTCTTGACTGCCAAAAGGCCTTTGATACGGTACCGCACATGAGACTGCTATACAAACTTGAGAGGCAGGCAGGAGTAAGCGGAAAGGCCCTAGTATGGGTGAAGAACTACCTAACAGGAAGGAGCCAGAGGGTAATGGTAAGGGGCGAAAAGTCGGACTGGCGAACAGTAACAAGTGGAGTACCTCAAGGATCGGTGCTGGGACCAATCCTCTTTCTAATTTACGTAAATGATATGTTTACAGGAGTGGAATCATACATGTCAATGTTTGCAGATGACGCAAAATTAATGAGAAGAGTTGTGACAGACGAGGATTGTAGGATCCTCCAAGAGGACTTAAACAGGCTGCAGAGATGGTCAGGGAAATGGCTACTGGAGTTTAACACCAGTAAATGTAAAGTTATGGAAATGGGATCAGGTGACAGGAGACCAAAGGGACAGTACACAATGAAGGGGAACAGCCTACCTGTAACGATTCGAGAAAGAGACCTGGGAGTGGATGTGACACCTAATCTAACTCCTGAGGCACATATAAATAGGATAACGACAGCAGCGTACTCTACACTGGCGAAAATTAGAACTTCATTCAGAAACCTAAATGAGGAAGCTTTTAGGGCGCTTTACACTGCCTACGTGAGACCTGTCTTAGAGTATGCCGCGCCATCATGGAGCCCCCACCTGAAGAAACACATAAAGAAACTGGAGAAGGTTCAGAGGTTTGCGACGAGGCTTGTCCCAGAGCTACGAGGGATGGGATATGAAGAGCGGCTGAAGGAACTGAACCTTACGACACTAGAGAAAAGAAGGGAGAGAGGAGATATGATAGGGACATATAAAATACTCAGGGGAATTGACAAAGTGGAAATAGATGAAATGTTCACACGTAATAATAACAGAACGAGGGGACATGGGTGGAAACTGGAAACTCAGATGAGTCACAGAGATGTTAGGAAGTTTTCTTTTAGCGTGAGAGTAGTAGAAAAATGGAATGCACTTGGGGAACAGGTTGTGGAAGCAAATACTATTCATACTTTTAAAACTAGGTATGATAGGGAAATGGGACAGGAGTCATTGCTGTAAACAACCGATAGCTAGAAAGGCGGGATCCAAGAGTCAATGCTCGATCCTGCAAGCACATATAGGTGAGTACATATAGGTGAGTACACACACACACACACACACACACACACACACACACACACACACACACACACACACACACACACACACACACACACACACACACACACACGCGCGCGCGCGAGTAGTACTGATTAAAACGCAAGTCTCTTAGAAAGTAAACGGGGCAGAACAAATTGAAATGATCGGACAGGTGGGCAAGATAAGAGGGCAAGGTAGTTGAATTATGCGTACAGGTGGATCGTAGGAGTGGGAGGAGCCCAGGACAGGTGGGCATTTTGGGCGTCGTCAAGATAGTTTACTCCCACACTCACACTACGAGGTACTGGTGGCAATGGTTCTGCTGCTGGTGGCAATGGTCTGCTGGTGGCAATGGTTCTGCTGGTGGCAATGGTTCTGCTGGTGGCAATGGTTCTGCTGGTGGCAGTGGTGATAATGCTGATGGTCGTGCTGATGATGGTGCGACTGGTGCTGGCTGTGATAATGCAGTTTATTTTTTATTTTTACAATTATTCCGTATTCAAAAGCACAGCAGAATATAACGCTGTAGGTGGTGCTGCTGCTGTTGGCGGTGGTGAGCCGAGCAACTGTGAACTAACTATACAGTATTAAGAGTAATATAGGTGCTCCAAATTCTCAGTAGTTTTTTTCCAGACAATTAAAAGTTCCTGTTAATTCCACATAACATATCCCTAAGAATGCCACATTCCAAGAGAGCCTCCAATAAGCTTATGTGCACTAATTACAATTAATACTTTTTCCAAAGATTTCCATGAATTAGTCAGGACAGTCAAATAACCAGCAAGAGGGTGGTCAACATGTCAAGTCAGGTGTTCATTGAAGTGCAAACTTAACATTAATAACGGTAGTAGTTCCAAGAGAGACAACAAGCGAGAAGGGTTACTTAATCAATTCAGTTTCAACAATAAGAGGATCGACTAGGAAAAAATATATATGGATCTTGCAAACGTTCAATGGGAAAGTCTTGTGCGACAAAACTCCCATACAGGGAATAGCTCAACTGACAGCTGAAGCATACAAGATCTGATTGAAGCATGTGCCTGTGAGGAGGGTCAGAAATTATATAATTAATTTGTGAATTGAATAGTACTGTACTATACTGTTCAGCCATACTGGCTTAGTTCGGTAGTAGCTTTCCTTTGGTGTTGTTTATGGCCATCCATCTTAAGGGCTTCATATTTGGATATTGGTGAGGGGGGAAACAGGCACATTTTGCGCACAGTGTACTGTATAATGGTAGCAGTAGTCTCTTAATTACTATTATACAGTAGTACAAGTTCTTAATTGTACTACATAAAGCAGCAGTAGTAATACTGAACATTAGTATAGATTAATTAATAGCAAAAACATTTAACAATGAAGAGTATTAATTTTTTTTTCTTTTTTTTTTTTTAGGTTGGCGACATGATCAGTGTAATCGACATGCCTCCCCCCGAGGAGTCCATATGGTGGCGGGGCAAGAGAGGCTTCCAGGTGGGCTTCTTCCCCTGCGAGTGTGTCCAGGTCATCGGCGATAAGGTCAGCTGCTACTTCCCTCACTTCAGTTGTCTGCTTCTCAGTTCCACCCATCCCCTGCAGTTTTAATAGCTTTATGACCTACTATGCTTTTCTTAATTGACCTCCTCCTCCTCAGAGATATTTCTCAAAATGTTGATAAAGTCTTGCTTATAATGGTGCAGTAATGGCTTTGTCTGCATTATGGACTTGTATAAAAAAAAGTTATGGCATTATTGAATTCCCATTTATCTGGAATTTACAGTTATTTAATCATACTGCATGTGTTGTGTAGTACACTAAATACTATTCCACTATTTTCTGTGAAAGCTGCATACTCACTATAGTAAAAGTATGAATTTATGTGCTTTGCTTAAAACAACATATTTAGGAATATTCTAACTACATTTTTGGTTGTGTATGTATTTGTTTATTTCTTTGTCAGGTGCCACAAACAATCCAACCTCAGACTCTGACACTGCCACCTGCCCGGACCCAACCCCCCATTGCTGCTTCACACCAGCACCACACAATACATGCAGGCACACAAGCTCCCACCAAGCCAGTCTTAAGGAAGCATGGCAAACTTATAGCCTTCTTCAGGTAAGGAATACAATTAGTTAATTTTTATACCCAATTTACATTGCTAAAGTTCCTTGCTTAGTTTACCAAGTAGGAAATTTGGGAGTTTGTGGCTCATTTTTACCTAATTTGAGTTGTATACATAACAATATACCATATAATCATATATGGTATATGTCAAATAACCAGATATCATTGGTTATCAAATATCAAATATCACCACCTTACAATTTAATTATACCAATGTGTGTACAGTACTGTTATTCAACATGACAGTATTTTACATTATCATGAGCAAATGTCCCCTAGTCAGTGCTATGAGTTACCTGGTATTAATTTTGATTACATTGTTTGTTGCTTTGTGAACATGAGAAACTGTATTTTGAGTTAAAGGCAGAATTTGTTAAAATGAAAAGGAGAAAGCGAGTAGGAATTAGACTGCCACCAGCATGAAAGGCTTATAAACAAGAAAAAAACCATGGGATAGGTGCAGGAGTTGAATGAAACCTATTTAGCGCAGTACAGGATGAAATTGTCAAGATTAAAGTAGGATGAAGGAGGACCATGGCAGGATGAAAAACTGCCAGTACAGGTAAAAAAAAAAGTAACTTAGTGACACTCACTCACTCACTCACTCAGGTGATGGATGTGGACCAGATATTCTGTAACAAAGATAACAATGTGGTTGTTGGTGTGCTTATCCGAGACTGGGCTGGGGAAATATAGTCAATTGGATACATATAAACCCGAGTGGTAATAGGAACCAACCTGTTATTTGCTTAAATATAGGGGCATTGACATTTGAAAACATACAACTGAGGCATTGCTTGCCAATTTTAGTATAACAATGGCTAGAATTAAGACCAGGGAAGAAACTAAAATCATAGGTGGTATTTTGCCTACAAAAAGAATTGACGTGGAATAGATTTCTAGAGCCGTTGGTATCGACTGCTATCTCTCAAACACTGCAATGCAAATGCAACATAATATATTGAGTATCTTATGAATTGGTGCTTTATAGTTTCCATTAAATTACTTTTGTTTCTTTATTTAAAAGAACTTTTGTCTTATTTTTCTCAAAGTTGAAATAGGCATGCAAAATCTGGAATGTTTTCATTTATCAGCTTAAAACTTTCAAGACTTCTGTGCGATAGTGCAAGTAAAATCTGTTGTAATACAGTAGTGCCATAACATGTATTTTTGTTAAACCTTCATAATGTTATTTATTTATTTAAAACATTCCTTCCTCATTCATTGGTTGTCAGCTTGACCACCACCAACACTGTTGGCTCGGTTGTGAGTGGCCAAGCCCCACACCGCTACTACCACTTCTGCCTCAATCTTGTGGTTGTTCTGTGGCATAAAGACCAGCTTATTAGCAGTGAGGAAACTTAGGCTGGGCACCACACCAACACTCTCCTTCCTCAATTATTACCATAACATGCATAATTTCTATTGGGTTTAATATTTACAATATATTTGAAAGTTTGAAAGAATGTGTTATTTTAGTGACAAATGCAAAGATGCATTTACTCCAAGTTTGCCTATTGTGGGTAGTACTGGTACACACACACACACTGTAAGCTTGCACTGCCTTCACATCTCTTGAATGCTTATCACATGACCATGTACTGTAATGTTAGCTAGAGCAATGTTCTAGAGATCAGTGTTCTTGTAACTTTATCACAAATTTGAGGCAATTAATTATGTAGCTAGCACCCTACAAATATAAGCTGGTTACCTTATAAAACACTGTTTCAGTTCCTAAGCCCATTACGTGACTAAACTTTATGTAAACTATACTAAATTACCGTAGTCAAACTGTGAAAACTATACTGTTGATGAGTATGTTAAACTCTGTAATTAGCTCATCACTTCTGTAACTTGCTGAACTAAATTAATACAGTATTGCTGTTCAGTTCCTGAGCCCAGTATGTGTCTTTATAAATTTTTCTGCTACAACCTGCGAGATGAGTATGGGGTGCATAATAAATGAGGTAAATTATGAACCCCTTAGGGTACATGAGCAGGTTGGGTGTGCATGAGAGGGTCTCTCATGCATACTCATTCTGCTAGGCCTCCCAACATGGAGAGAACCACTGACATTCATAATTCGCATTAATATTGTGGCAGAAATCCATCATAATTGGCTTCCTGTGATAACACTGAGTGTGTCCCTTTTGCTGAAAAACATGTGAACAAAATAAGTAATGTGTGAATATAATGTTCCCTGTATTCTGTGAAAGGAAAAAAGGTTTTAATAATGCTGGCATTTTGAATATCTTTTACCTTTTCCTACACTGCTCTCATATAAACACTGGGCTGATTCATCTTCATCTTATGAAATAGAGAAATTGGGCAATAATGATGCAAAATGACTTTCTACAGCTAGATAAAATAAGACTTGCTTTGGTTTTATTCAATAGCTAATTTAATTTTGTATACTCATCTTGATTTTTAGATGTTTATTGTACAGTACAGTATTAATGCAGGTAGTTTATTTATATAATGTACTTTAATGAAATACTGTATATTAAATTTTCACCAACCTTTCAGGAGCTTCATTCTTTCTCGACCTTCACGGCGGAAATTGAAGCAATCTGGTATATTGCGTGAGAGGGTGTTCGGCTGTGACTTGGGAGAGCATCTTTTAAATTCTGGCCATGAAATTCCGATGGTATTACGCTGCTGTTCTGAGTTTCTGGAGAGCCATGGTGTTGTCGATGGTATTTACCGTCTCTCCGGTATCACTTCTAATATCCAGAAATTAAGGTGACCTTTAGTTTGCTATTAATGGTTTGAGTTAATACTTTGTTACTATATTGCATTTTATTAACTGTATCCAATGTAAACTTTTCTGCTTCAACCTACAAGATGAGTATGGGGTGCATAATAAATGAGGTAAACTATGAACCCCTTAGGGTACATGAGCAGGTTGGGTGTGCATAAGAGGGTCTCATGCACACTGTATCCAGTAAATCCAGTAAAATACTGTATGGCATTTTACTGGATTTTAAACAAACTAATAAAACTTCCACTGTGATTAATCATTAATTCTGTATTTTTCAGAAATGCTTTTGATGAAGACAGAATACCTGACTTATATGGGGACGACAGCATCGTGCAAGATATTCATTGCGTTTCATCAGTACTAAAAATGTATTTCCGAGAGTTGCCTAATCCTCTCTTAACATATCAGCTGTACGAAAAGTTTGTGGCAGCTGTGATGCAGGATGAGGATATTCGACTCTTGTACTTAAGAGACGTTGTTCAGCAATTGCCTCCCCCACACTATAGGTTGGTAATTGTATTTTATAGCCTAACATATGACTTTTTTTTTTTTTTTTTTTACTAACAAAGTAAACATAAGGGTTGCCTTATTTGAAGCATCTTCTAGTATCAAATTCTTTAAAGGAACAGTTACTGAAGAATTGCACATAATGGTTTGGCTATCACTGTAGCAGCACAGTACTAGTAGTTGTACAGATCACCTTGGCTAGACTATGCAGTAGGAAAATAGGAAAAAAGCAAGAAAATATGGAATTATGATAGTTTCTCTACTGTGTTTCATCTAACTCTAGTTTTCCTTGGAGCTGTAGTATTTTGCAGATCATACTATATATCCAACACTTGCAAAGAGGCCTTTTATTTATAATGTGTGTGTGTATATGTATGCATGTATATATATATATAAATATATAAATATATATATATATATATATAATATATATATATATATAATATATATATATATATATATATATATAATATATGATGACACACACACACACACACACAAATTATATTACTGTACATTATACTGTAGTTTATTATTAAAAATCACAACGATTTCACACTGTTTAGCAATGCAAATTTAAATTCAAAGTTCTAATCATGATGTATATAGATAATAGATTAGTTATACCTGAATATGTCTTGACAAATTAGAGATACTGTATCTAGTAATTGGAAAACGGTTCAATTATTCAATGCACATATTTTTTTCAGAACGCTTGAATATCTTGTGCAGCACCTAGCAAGAGTTGCTTCACATAGTGCAGAAACGGGTATGACAGCCAAAAATATTGCCATTGTGTGGGCACCCAACCTTTTGCGATCCAAAGACTTGGATATGGGCGGTGTGGCAGCACTTCAGGTGGGTACTTTTGATGATTGTTTTTAATAAAGATTTAGCATCATATTTAAATCTTGGAATTAGAATTGCGGCCTTGTTGAATAGTGCATGGAGGTAGTAAAACTTTAGAATTGGAGTTTGCAGCCCTGTTGAATAGTGCCGGGAAGTTTTGACACTTCAGAATAAGAATTGACAACTTGAATACTGTAGTGTAGGATAGTATGGAAATTTTTAGAATTTACATTTTCAGCTGTTTTGAAAACATGCAAAATGGTGAGGTGTTTAAAAATTTAGAGCTTGGGATTGAAAACTGTTGAAAAGTGTAGGATGGAATCAATATCCGTGTTGATTAGTGCAGGATGGTATCAAATCTTGATATTAGTGCAGGATGGTATCAAGTCAGCATGACAGATTTGCAGTCATGCTGACTAATGCAGGATGGTGGTTGTGTATTAAGTATTTGTCATATTACTTTAAACTATTTAGCTGTGCTTTGTAAATTATTTGGTTATTTGTAAGGGTAACATGTGCCTTAAATGTTAACTTTCCTCAGACGCACTGTATTATCCTTCCATGAGACGAAGTTTGTTACAAGCAATGTATAAACCATTACAGAAGGTAATGGAATTTTTTGTTCTTTTTGTGTTGGTTAAAAATTTGTATTGTGACATGCTATGGATAGCATTATAACCCTTTGTCATTTTAATGTTCCTGTGTGTCTATAAATGTCATTTGATGTACAGTATTTGAAGCATTCAACTCTTAAGAAATTTTCCCCTGGCTTATAATTTCCTTAAGATAATACAAAGATTTTCTCTTATTTTCAAGTGTCAGTTATGTTGCCTAAGCTCCATCCATTCCTTTCTTTTAGAAGTCAATGTGTGGTACCCCCCTTACATTTCCCATATACTGTATTCTTCTAGGATTCATTAATAATTAAATTGTCTAGGCTTTGTCCAGGCAAGCATGTCACACCTTTTTTTTGTCTGGCAGCTGTTTGATGTTTAATAGCTGAACCTGGTAGTGTTCTCAGTGGAGAAGTATGTCATTGATATGGTAACTGGTACTAATGCAGTCAGTGAGTCACAATAACATGGCTGAAGATATGATGACCAAACCACACACCAGAAAATGAAGAAACGATGACGTTTCGGTCCGTCTTGGACCATTATGAAGTTGTCGTGTTAATTGTCCAGGATGGACCGAAACAACGTCGTTTCTTCGTCTTCTGGTGTGTGGTTTGGTCAACTAGTACTAATGATTTGGTTTGCTCTTATATTATTCAGTGTCACCAGCAAGGGTATATTTATGGGATAGTCCTTTCTGCTGCTTTGTTTCCAGACTGTATATTGAGGTGCTTCTTTAGACTATTATGAAATGTCAAACAGTGTAATCACAATAGAGAACAACCTATTATGATTGTACAGTGTTGTCCTGTGGTGGCAACACTACCAGATTGCAACAGTGAATTAATAGATCTTCACTAGACTTACTGCATAAATAATGCTTAAAGAAAATATTTTGGTAGAATCAATGATCAGCAATTATATAACTCTATGCTACTATTTATATATCAAGAATGAGTACAGAGTGTCTCATTAAATTGACAGCTAATTTTAGATTATGTTCATGTATGTACTAAATTATTTTTTCAGTTTACATTCATCCAATAATTTCTAGTGTCTGTTGTTTTCAGTAGAAAACTGGACTACTGAAATTCCTTTCACTACACATTTGTTTAAGCTTTTGTTTTTTATTTGTTGATCACTGCATTATTCAGATATATTAGATACGATACCTTGTAGTGATTTCGGGGCTTAGCATCCCCGTGGCCTGGTCCTCGACCAGGCCTCCTCGTTGCTGGACTGGTCAACCAGGCTGTTGGACGTGGCTGCTCGCAGCCTGATGTATGAATCACAGCCTGGTTGATCAGGTATCCTTTTGGAGGTGTTTATCAAGTTCTCTTTTGAACACTCCTCGAGGGGGCGAGGAACATTGTGTACTGTTTTAATGAGAAATTATAAATACTGGGTAGTTAATTTGGTACTGTAATAATAATGTAGGTAGCAGTAAGTATTTACAAATTGTAAGACATTTAGTGAACTCGTAATGTGTTGTGTATGTTCATACAGTAGCAATACAGTAGTACCTGGGTAGTAGTAATACTAATACTTGGTATCACTAAAAATAATTGTTAGATAGGTATTCATAAATGATGATAGTCAACTCAAAGTATAATTGTTGACCTATCTGGTATCTGGTCCTCGACCAGGCCTCCTGGTCGAGGACCAGATACCTGAGAGTTAAATTTGTAGGTTCTGAACAGCTTTGGAGAAAGCACATATTGCTTCATCCCTCATGATGAAGCATGATTCATTTAACGAACGGGAGTTAAGATTCATTTAACTCCCAGATACCTGGAAGTTAAATTTGTAGGTTCTGAACAGCTTTGGAGGAAGCACATTTTGCTTCATATAATATATAATATATATATATATACAGTATAATATAATATAATAATAAACTTCTTTATGTCAATTTAAATCAATAAATGTGTAATTTGTTTAGAGAGGCTCTTGAGCTTTGCATATCAACAATACTGTACTTGAACACTAAAGCTGACACACATTCAATGTACATGCCCTAGGATTATATACAATAAACTATTTAGGGTTATACAGAGCCATGGTGGCAGTATCATAAAACATGTTACATTTTACAATATTAATGTGGAAGTATGTATTGCCTGTGATTAGTAAATTTCAAATGCCTTCCATTGGTTGCTTCAGCACTGGTACATGTACTGTATGCCTTGGGATCATATGATGTGTTGTGTTTTGAGGCCTAGTACACCGGCAACCAAGGGGGCATCCTAGTAGTGCCCTTGATTGCCGGTTTGGCAGCTCCTTTTATCAGTGTACCGAGATTAATATCTGTAACTCATGGCTATACAGAGCAAAATTATTTATAGTTTAAAGAATGAGTAAAGTAGCACATTAACACATTGCTGCAAGACATGGTGTTGTGAATAAAGGTCGTTTGTGAAAGCTGGAAATACAAAATTGATCAAAGCTTCAAGAGTGGGTGAAGGTATTGAATTTTATATATATCTGCTCTTACCTTTATTCTTACCTGTGTGAGTTTGCTGGGAATAAGCTTGCTTTTGGCCCCTGCCTTTGAGCTATTGATTGTGCAACATGGTACTATAACTCTTGTGCATTGTGCTCTATCATACTGTGAATGTTTTTGTGAGTGTATAATTACCTAAGTTTAGTTACAGGATGAGAGCTATGCTCGTGGTGTCCTGTCAGTGTGTGCTGCACTAGGTGTGCTTGCAGGCACAAGCTCGGCTCCTGGCCCCACCTTCCCAATGTTCTTATTTTAATGCAATGACTTGGTTCACCACATTTTTGTTTTCATATTTAAATTTAAAATTATATATTACGTTAGCTTCAATGACGTCTTTATGTAATCTATTCTATTTATTGGTGGCGTTAACACTGCAGTCTGTTCTGAACTCTCTGCGATTTATTTGTATATCTAGTTTCCATCTATGCAGTCATTCTGCTATTCTCAGCTTTGAACAGTAGGTCCTTGTCTGAGCTATCAATTCTCTGAATCTTACATGCTGTTATTATATCCTAACTATTCTACGTCACTTTTGGTGTAGCACAATCCAGTTCCCTTCAGTTTTTCTCATAATTTAAGCTCTTCAACTTAGGAATGAGAGTTGCTACATATCTTGAGAGCTTTTCTAGTTTTGATTTGTCCATTTTCAGGTGAGAGTTCTATGCCACAGCTGTATTAAAGATTGTCTTGCATAGTTGTGTATAGGGCCCAGGAGGCTACACAGACATTAGGCAGTTTAGCATGTGCTGCTGTAGTTATTCTGCTTGTGGTGTTCTGATGAGAATCTGTCACCCTCTTCATTCTGCACTGCAGTACAGGTCTCACTCCTGTTCCTATCCACTTAATTTACATTTTGTTTGGTTAAACTCTAGCAGCCATATTTGAGGTCACTTTTGGAGTGTCCAGATCCCTTTGCAGGATATTGTAGTCACCCTCTATGCTGACATTTCTCACTAGTTTTGCATCATCTACAAACACTGATACCCAGTGTTTGCAGATTCCTGGTTTCCCAGTAGTTTCCTCTGATAGGTCATTGATATATGCAATACTGCATTAATATCAGGATGGGCCCTATCAAAAACTCTTGTACTCCATGTGTAACCTCTTTCCTCTGATATTTCTGCTCTCACTGTAACCTTGTTCTTCTTTCCTCAGATCCCCTCACACTCTTGAGGACTTCAACTGATGCACTAGCCTGCTTCTCTAGTTTGAATAGGAGTCTATTATGTGAGACTGAATCAGATGCTTTCTGACGGTCAAGGAATATGTAGTTTTCCCATCTCTCTCTTTCATGTTTAATTGCTGTTATAAAACTCTGATAAGCTTGACAATCACGATTTTTCCTTCTTAAATCTGTGCTGGTGCTTGAAAGGGAAATTTAATTGTTCTAAATATTCTACTAGCCTGCTTTGGATCACTCTCTGTAACTGACAGGGAATGCTCATTGGTGTTATAGTTCGCTGTTTGTTCCTGACGCTGTAGATTTAAATTTAAATGGCTTCCACTATCACTTTTTAGTGAAATCCTCTTTTTGTATTTACCACTTTCCATAAGTACAGTACAAGTGTTTCTGTATTTCTCTCTGACTTGTGTGTTTCCACCTTTCACTGATGTCCTTTTGTGCTCTTTTGTACACTTGGTTCCAGTACAGTACTCTGTGAAAGTGTTTGTGTGTATAAATCGGCACAGATTAAGTGTAAATGGCCAAGGTCTTTACATGTTCACCTTATTAGAAAAATTAAATAATAACTAAGTCAAAAGTAATGTAGGAATGATAAATTGTGTGTGAGAAAGGAATGTATTACTGTACTAGGAAAATTACATTAGTCGTTCCATTATCTCTGGAATAAATCTGCATCTTTCTTATCATTGATTAGAAAATCTTACAGCAATTGCTCTGTCTTGCTTGCCCATCAAAATTTCCTTTGGGGGTTCTTATGATGGTGTCATTTTTCCAATTAGTTTTTTATAATAAATGGAATTTGTTCGTTTTTACATTAAAAACGAAAATTAAATTGAAAACAATTCATATCTAAAATTCATTACTTTAAAAGAAATAAAAATAATTTAAAATATTTGCTTATATTTAAACTTGGAAGTTGTTAACATATTTTATGGTCTTACAGTTGTTTAATACTGACATAAATCTTTGATTGAATTGACATGCAAATCATTGTATAGGCAGCCAAAAAGGTCAGTTGGGTATTTGGTGTTTCCTTGATAGAAGATAGCTTGTCTTTTTATTGTTTTCATAGCCCATATAATTCCAAGGCTACCTTTCACTGATGACGCACATGGTCTTTTTTTTTTTTTAAGCACCTACATATGTGAACAATAGAAATGTATGGAATTTTTACAATAGGCAATATGATCATGCTTTTACAGTTTCTTGCTTTGCATGTTGATATACAGTGTCATTATTATGTAGTACATTACTGCATAAGGTTTTTATCTTTTCTTTAAGGCATGTGTTTTGTCTATACATTATTTTTTTTATACAGTTTTATATAGTCTTGCATAGAATTAAATGTTGTGTCAATGAATTTAATATTGTTTTGGCTTGATGAATAATAATTACTTACAAAATAAATGACCTGTGTTCTGGTGGTGGTGTAGGATGTGGGCACCCAAGCAGTAGTGACGGAGTATCTGGTGCGGTATGTGGACCTCATTTTCAACGACAAAATCCCCACCTTCTCGCATTCCACTAACGGAGTGGATGGAACACCAAAGAAATCGCGTCCAAAGTCTCTTGCTATATCTACCCCCACAAAGTTAATATCGATAGAAGAGGCAAGGTCCAGGGCACTCACTACAGCAATTAAGCCGGACCAAAAATACATTGAAGTGGGTAAGTATGGACATGCATACACCTGTGATTTCTTTCATGAATATATGTTCATTAAACTTTTGGTTATCGGAGATATTGATCAACCGAGAATTAACTAACAAAGCCAGTTGTTTCATTAAGTTTAAACAATGATTCCTGCCATTACAATAATCCTCTGTTTAACTCTCAATAAATGATCTATGCCAGATCCCTTTTTTTCAAGATTTAATAATATGAACTTTAAAATATCTTAAGATTTATGGCAAGTTTAATACAAATCTTGTTTTACTGCAAAGTAAATATTAAATGTATATACTGTACTATATTATTAAATGTCTTTTATATTGAAAGGATCTACCAAGTGTTGATATTTAATAATTTAATGTAATGTAAATCATTAATTGGGATGCTGCTGTGGATGACTGGTGGACTGTTGATCTGTGATGCCACATGGTGTGAATATAACGGATGGATGAGTTATATTTTTCTTTTGCAATATATGTATATTCTTGTTTCACTGTATTCACCTTAGTTTCTGACTTTGACTCTCCCTCTCTTCCTTTTTCCACCTTTCTCCCCCAACATTCCTCCTCCTCACACCTCTACACCTATCTCCCTCCCGCCCCCCTCTCTCTCCCTCTCACCCCACCTCTGCGACCCTCCCTTTCCTACTGGAACTCAGGACCAGAATGAAATATATACTTTATTTTAACAAAAGCATAATAATTATTGTATACAAAATGCAAAATTTTGTATAATTATGGCTGATCTTCCTTTACAATAGACCTTTATGTGGTCCAAACCTAATGTGGTCTTGGACCACATTAGAATTAGTCTAATACAAACAGAGCTTGTATTAGACCACATTTTTGTTTAACAAAAACCGATTTGCTCAAGCAGAGTTGTAATGAACTATATTGTACTATAATGTTGGGAGAGGAAAATTCACAAAGCAACAATAGATAGGGCTCCAGAGGTAGATCACGCTCTACATTGGCACAGTTGGGTAAACACGTAATGCAAACATACACATGGCTTTTTTAAAAATGTAAACAAGGACTCCTTTAGGGCATTATAGACAAAAGATTGAGAACATCCATATGTTTGCAACAAGACTGGTTCTTGAAATAAGAAAATTATTTCTTATTTATGAGGTTATAAATTATGAAGGCACATCAAAGGAGCTTTGCCTAATAACCTTAGAGAGAAGGACCAGTAGAGACATGAGCATAAAATACTAGGGAATAGACATGGTGGATGGGAATAGCATTTTCATTTTTTTTTTTTTTTTGAGATATATACAAGAGTTGTTACATTCTTGTACAGCCACTAGTACGCATAGCGTTTCGGGCAGGTCCCTGGAATACGATCCCCTGCCGCGAAGAATCGTTTTTTCATCCAAGTACACATTTTACTGTTGCGTTAAACAGAGGCTACAGTTAAGGATTTGCGCCCAGTAACTCCTCCCCGGCCAGGATACGAACCCATGACATAGCGCTCGCGGAACGCCAGGCGAGTGTCTTACCACTACACCACGGAGACTGTTACCACTACACCACGGAGACTGTGAATGAAAATAAGAGGACGAATGGAAGATATAAACGGAAACAAGACATAAACACAAACTTGTACACAGTGTGGGTTATTATGAGTGGAATGTGCTGCAAGAAGTTGGGAAAGCCATGTCCATCCACAGCTTCAAAAGCAAATAAAACAGAACTTGAACATTAAGAAATTTAAAGTGGCACCAAGTTTCAGGGCAAATATTATGTGAATAATGCAATGACAAAGTGACTTGTGCATGTGAGGCAAAGTAACAAAATATGGCACTCACTCTGTATGGCAGAAAGCTCTGTATGTGTGAACAGTGCATTTGTGAATACTATGTTAGGGACTGTTATTTTATAATTATGATAAGTTTATTAATGAAGTAATTAAAAATGACAGGACACCATGGATATATCCCTACTCCTGTGTGTATCACTAGAGTAGGTTTACTGTTGGGCATTCAGCGTAGGGATAGACAAGTGTTTTAAGTATTAACACTTACGAAGTCTCTTATGATTCACTTTTTATTAATATTTCTTAAATTTTCCTTTGAAATTGACAAAAAGAAGTTTAGATACTAATACATTTGTAATATTATTAAGATATCATCTGTTACTGTACCTGTATTTTTTATGTTTTGTGTGTTCATCTCTCTAATTTGCCACCCACAGGTGGAGGACCACAAAATCTACCCCCAAAATACCACACAGTAATTGAACTGCCTAGTCGAAAAGGTGGAAGTCTCAAGCAGAAGAAGTCTCCTTCAGGGTGGAAGAGTATATTCAGTAAGGGGCGTAGCGTACACAAACACCCAAGAAAAGCTTCTACACCAAGTGATATTCACCTAAATATCTCGGTAAGCTGCATTTTGTGCACCTACCACATACTTTATATGTCCCTCTCCACAGATGGACATCTTGTGGATGTGGTGTTGTTTTTAAATATGTAATGATATTTAAAACTAATATTGGGTCTAAAGAATGGAAGTAAGAGTGTTGGTCTCTATTGGAATGGTAGCAATTATTCCAATACACCAGCTTATGATGGTGTATAGTCTTATATTTGCTGGCATCTATAAGATGCCAGCAAATACAAATATCAAAGTTTGCATTATATAATTTTTATACCATTTCTCTTGACTAAATAATAATGAATTATGAGGGAAAACAAAATGTTTGTCAACCTGGGAGAAGTTACATGATTACAAGTGTTGGTGTGGAGGGATGCCTACATTTCCCTCTTCAATTAACTGCATATTTAGTTTACTGGAAGCAGGGTAAAATGCATTAATTATGGATAAATGAGCTTGCACAATAATCTCAATGTTTCATTTCTGCATAAATAGACTTTACAGTACTATAATAGTTAATTTTTTTAATGAATGGGTTAGCTATGGGCTGAAGTTCTCTACTTCTTCATTAAGCTGGCAACACAAAAGCTTAGAGATGCCATTTCCAACGTTATTAATTTCAAGTTACTTTTGAATTGTCAACCTTACACAATACATCTTCACTGTGCTACTAATAAAAGCCTGGATCAACAAATTCCCATTTGAGCTGGCATATTGAAGGGATGGCCATTAATTTTCATGATTAATATGGACATATTGGAGGTGATACATACTGCATGTGTTGCAGACAATAATATTACTGGTTCACACACTCTTCATCCCACTCATTCCCTTGCTTGGCATGTATGCACGTCCTGGTGGTCAGCATTGAAAACACTAGGCCTCTCACCTTTCCAAAACACTAAATGTGTCTTTGGTATCAAACTTTTACATGAAAGTTTTGTAAATAATCCCTCAAAAGCTCCTCTCTGATTAAAGGTATTCAAATTTAATGCACAGTAGTTGTCTATACAGTACAATACTGTACTGTATATTCTTTATTGATTGGACTCTTTTTCCCTGTTGCTTGACCACCTTATGGCACTGGATGAGCTGAATATTGTATTCAGTCCTTTTCCTTCCCTTTCCCTTCCTATTAACCTTGTGTTGCCACTACAGGACTCGGTGGCGACCGAGACAGACAATGCCCCTTCTTCTTCCAAGCGACTCCGACCTGTCAAGTCAGTTGAATCCCTTATCTCAACCTCTGCCTCCCTGCACTCAAACAGAAACTCACAGGTTGGTATATTTTGTTTATCCTGATTACAGTGTTGTCTGTTGACTGATGAATTATTTGTATGTGTTTATGCCTTTTTATTTTTATTTAAAAGGTAGTGAACAACTTTATTTGTGGGGAAGTTAGCAATTTGGCATCAAATAATATATGATTGGTGTGTGTATTTGCAGAGTACAGTAGATGTGATAACAGTACATGATTAGTGTTTGCATATACAATTTGTAGTTTGCCGCTCGTTATGCTCATTATTTAGAGCAAGTGTTATAATATAAATATTTTGTTTTAATTTTACATAGTGTAAGAATGTGGCAACCCCACCACCCACCACAGTGAAGTGCAATTAACTTCTCATCCCCTGTGTATTAGGGGATAGGGGGATTGGCTGGGAACCCATCTTCCCAGTATTCTTCCCACAAAAGGTATAAATAGCCTTGAATTTAGGGCCAGTACCTGACCAGGCCCAAAAAAAGCAAAGACAGGTCTGTGGAAGGAATGACTCTGAACAAAATTTAAAAGTGGCAAATGTTTTTTTAAAGAAGGTCAAGAAAGTTTGATGTGCTAGGTTTATGGGAGACAAAGATGAAAGAAAATAAGTAAAAGTGGAATGGAGTAAATATTACAAGTGTACAGATGAAAGAAAATGAGGAAATTAAGTAAGAAATAAGTTGGCTTGTTAATGAATAAAGATGTTTAAGTTTGAAAGAATAAAGGTGGTGATTGTTATTGTATATACATACTGTGATGTCAAGTAACGGTATACAAAATTATTTGGGATAGCCTAGAGAAGAAGAGCGGTATGACAGTCAGGTGTTATAGAATAGCTGATAAATGATCTAAAAGGTAAATTGGGAATAGTTCCTGATAGCTTAATGGTTAGTAATTTTTCTATGAATAAGTGACTGTAGATGTACAGGTATCTTGAAATTTATGCAGTGAGAGGGAGCCAAGTGCTAACAGTATGTAAAAATAAAGCATTTTGGATTAATTATGTGTGGCAATTTCAGTAGGTATGGAATAGTGGTAATATGCTAGAGGAGCAGTGATTGTACTACTATAAAGATAAAGGAGAACTTATCAAGTGTGCAAATTGTAGAGGCATTAGTTTACCAAGTGAAGTGGGCATATGATTCCAGTCAGAAGGGTACAGGAAAATACAGAATGTGATGAATGATAAATAAGGTGGGTTGTATGGTGGAAGAAGGTCTGCAAATCAAATACTGTACTTGCATTGAGAAAGTTGTATGTTTTTTCAAGTTGTCTTAATTTTTTTTACTGACTACATCTGTATAGTCAGAATTGTAACTTTGTATAAATTTGGCTACAAATGAAGCTTCAAAAGCAGCCATCTAAGGTAGATGACTAGATTTGGTAAATTGTTCTCTATTATTTTGATAATTTATCATTGTGGCTAGTTTTGTGTAAACATTAAACTTGTATAGATATTTTGTGATTATTGCAGAGTACATCTTCAAAATCATGCCTTCCTATAACCGATCCCTTCAAATCTCGATTTTATTAGAAAAAAAATATGAATTCTAAAGATGCATTATTTTCCTGCAAGCTATATTTTGTCAGATTATATGATCATGTGATTTTTTTATTACAGTACTTAGTAGAGGTCAAAGTCAAGTCGGTAGAAGTACCACAAATATTCTGAAAATGGTTATAAAACTGTCTCCCCTTAATTATTTATTGGAACAAGTTCTTAAGTCATTTCATATAAAATCTTGAGTTAAAGAAAATGTCCTGGATGTGAGAAAGTAGGTAGGCCTGTATTCTGGGATATCTCTTAAATATTGTTTTCTTGCTGATTGCTATGGGTTTACCTTTGTAACTATATATTACAGAAATACTACTCAGTGGTGCTTATGGTTTCCAGCTTCTTAATCTCTTACAATGATGTCTTAAGGAGATAAGAGAATCACAATTCATGATTCACATCATTAATTAAAGAAATGCTCTTCAGTAGCAAACCACATCAACCTTTCCAATCAAATTGATGTTTTAAACACATCACTGATTCTCACTTTATTTTATTGTTTATAATTTTATTTATCTAGTGTGTTGTTACCAGTGCAGTATTTGGTTTGATAAGATCAATTGGAGCATTGAGGCGACTGGAACCAGCAATCAGGGTTAGGTATTGGTACTGCCAGCCATGCACCTTACCCATGTACACCTGTATACCTCTGTACAAGGTGTGTGGCTGGGAGGAGCATCTTAATCGCTGGTTCAAGTCACCTCATTGCTCCAATTGATTTTCTCAAAGAAATCACACTAATGTGATATATAAATAAGTATTTGGTTTATTATTCATTATTGTAAATGCTGTTGTCAAGACATTTTGAAGGTTATTAACAATATTGTCTCAATTGGTGAAAAAAATTTGAAGAAAAAAGGTCTAGAACTCATCATTTGCAGTACAATTATACTTAAAATGAACTTTGATAATGTAATGTAGTGTATATTTTTGTCTATATACTCTTAGTTTTTCATTTTACAGGCACTAGAATCTCCAGAAAAGCGGGAGGCATTAATCTGGGAGAAGTACGAAAGATCTCCACAGGATGAGCGGGAAAGCAGAAGCAGCTCACTGTCCAGTCCCATTCCTTCTCCACGCACACATAATCGCTCCGTTTCTCATGATTCATACTTCAATACACTTGAAAGTCGGTCAGACAATTTACCTTCACAAGTGCCGGTCAAAGAGGAAGGTGAAAGTGATATTGATTTCTCGCCAGATAATTCAAGAATATACTTGGATAGTGAACTTGATTTGAACTTTAGTACCAGTGAAAAAGACTTCAAAGTCTTTGAGGCAGATACTCTGAAATCAACATCAATTGAGGATCCAGATAATATGTCCAGCTCAACTTTAGATATGGAAAACTTAAGTATGTGCTCAGAGAGTGGCAGAAGCAAAGAAAATTTAAGCCCCAGGCCAGAGAAAAAGAGTCTAAAGGAAAAATTTAAACACAGGTTCACTTCTCCACCCACCCAACGAAAACATGACCAGAGTGTAAGTGACTCTAGTGAGGATTCGCGCAACAATAGTTTAAAAAGGGCATCAGCATCTCTCAAGGATAAGATTGTCCATGCTCTCAGCCCTGAAACCTCTCGTCGCCGGACAGAAACTTCACCAAGACCAACTTCTCCTTCTAGTTCTCCAAAATTTAAGCATGTTCGCACAACAGAGACAGAGCCTAAAGATAAAGATGGTCAGACTTTAAAATTAGATACCCATTCTTTTAAACCAGAAATCTCCAGCTTCTTAAGTGGGGCTAGATTATTACCAGAGCATGAAAAAAGTAGAGAAACAGTAACAGCTGAAGTGCATGTAGAGGCAGAAAGTCAAGAATGTGATGATACTCCATCACGAATTAGTATGGACTACACCCTCATAGATCCAGAACTATTAGATAAAATTACACATCTAAGAACGTCTCCCTCGGTAAGTGTATCAGAAGTGAGTAGTACCTCTCTTGCAGAAGCCACTGTATCAGATAATGAGAGTTTTACATTAGGAAGCAGTAGCAGTGGTATGGGAACAGTGGGAAATGGAAGAGAAATTTTTGCAGACATTGTTAGCAGTTTTGCTCCATCCTCTACTTTATTAACTCCTATTGCACCCTCAGTTGCCATAGTTGCTTTAAGTTCTGAGATACAAGAATGTGATCCTGTTACTCCAAATACACCAGTTACTGCAGTAATGCCAGTGCAAGACGACTTCATACCACAAGAACTTCCAAAGCCTCGTCCCAGTTCCTTGTTGGGGCTTCCTACAGCAGAGTTGCTTAATCTGGGTTCTGCACTAACCTCACCAGAGACTCCTCAAGGGGACTCTACATTTTTAGAGATTCAGTATCACCCACTTAGTGACACAACTGAACCTTCTACACCCAGCGAATCCCAGTTTGTTCAGGATTTAGTAGGTGTCGGACAGCCAGTGCCATATACACCTGCTGTTGAGGAGCCTCGTCAATCTAGCCCATTATCAATAGATTTGAGTAGCAGTGATGACCCGACTGAAGAAGGTCCAATGTATGAAAACGTAGACACATGTAACTCAGGATATCCTCTAAAGGTAGAAGATTCTCCTTATGATGAGCCTGTACCACACTCTTCTTCCCCAAGTGTTCAGTCTTCCCAAACTAGTTTTCAGACTTCTGAAGCAAGTGGACAAACTTTATTAATGGAGTCAGAGCTTACATGTGCTGATCTAGGGTATGAAAACTATAATTATAACTCTGTGTATGAGAATGTTCAATATGGTGCCGAGTATGAAAATGTAGAATATGGACCGGAGTATTTAACCCAATATGAAATAGAAAATGAGAGCCAAAATGAAACTAGTATAGGAGAACAATCCAATGAAAAATATAAAATCATTAGTGCTTCTGAAGGTGATGTTTGTTATGAAAATGTTGAAATAGCAGAGGCTCATGAAGGTATAATAGTAGAAAGTGTGTATGAAAATGTTGAATCACCTGCCAAGGAATCTCTACCAGTGTATGAAAATTTAGAGGAATGTAGTGATGAACAAGACCAGATTGTGCCTGATACAGATGATGCTTATGAAGAATATTCATTCAGACATCAGCCAAATTATGAAAACATAGAGTTTAGCTCCCAGGTGTCTGCAGCTTCTGAAAATGCAGAATGTGATAATAAAACTGAAGTTGAGATTGAAGGGGAAATGGTGTACCAACAAGTAAAGTTTCTTAGGAAATCTATACAAGAAGTGAATGACATGCTTAAGGTAAATGAGGAAAAGCAGCATGCATTAGAACAGTTAGGTGGTGTTACTGCGAATGATGAGTCGAGTACAACTGCACACACATTAAGTTTATCTGATAATTCTTCAGAGCTTCCAGTTCAGGTGCCTCAAATGGGCAACATCAGTGTTTCCCATCCTCATGAATCCTTGCCTTGTTCCCAAGAATTTATACCAGACTCTGAGGCATCTGCTGCAGATGCTGAAGTTTATACTCAGCCTAGTGAGGACAGTGAATGCTTGGATTCGCCCATTACTCCCTCATCAGTAAGCATGGCAACGGAGGTGTTAGTTCTTCCATCTTTTGCTTCACCAACAGAGTCTACTACAGATGATGTTACATCTCCAGTAAGTAGTGATGATGCAAGTTCTCCTAAACCTATACAAGAAACGGATCACTGTTCATCTACTTGTACCTTACCTCCTATCTTGCCAAGTCTCTCTCCACCAACTCTAGAAAACATCCCAGTACCTCCAGCTGCAACTTCTACTCCAAACAGAGCTTTACCACTCCCAAGCATCATCAGTCCTGCACCTTGGCCCAGGACCACTCCTCGTCATGCCCCTATTGTTGCACCTGTTCCACGACCACGCCAGTTGCCTAAATTAAATTTATCATCACCCTTAATTTCACCGGTCTCTACACCATCATCTGTATCTATCTCTCCAGATTCCCCTGCCACACCAGGAACTCCCAGTAGTGGATCTGCCCAGGTAACACCGACAGAAGAAAATTCCTCTCCACAAATTTTTAAGCCTAGTCAATTGCCCTTCAATATTCATTGTCAAACTGAATCAAGTCCTTCATTTGAATCCAAGATTCACCATAATTTAGGTGATATAAAGTCTCAGGTTGAATATACAGAAGGTGGAGGATCTGAATCAGAACTTCCACCTGATCCTGAGTACCTAGATTCCCAGAAGCTAACGGAAAGTAAGCCCATACTGTCCTCACAATTTCCTACTTTCCAAAGATTTAAAAGTTCTCCAGATTTTGGGTCAATTTCCAAAGATGCTAAACTAAGCATTGTTACTCAAGAAAGTGCAGCAAAGGAGGCTGAGGATACCACAGCAATTGATATTGCCAATATTCTTGGTAATGTTAACCTCATGGACCCACAGAAGAGAGAGAGAATTGAGCAGTATAAAAAAGAAAGACGATCATTTTTAAGAGAGAAGTACAAATCTGAGAGTTTCCGTGGAGAAAAAGATGAAATGATCATGAGACTCAAACAGAAGGCGACAAGTCCATCTAGACCAGAAGATGACAGTGGTGAAAATGATGATGAGATTATTCAGAGTTCAGATACTAAATGTGTTAGTCAAAGGGGGAGAGAAAATAGCCCATCAAAACAACTTCAAGAGGGATATTCAGGAAAAGTCAGTCCAGTTAAACAGATTGGAGGTATGGTTACCATGGAAAAACTTAACATGGACTCGCAAGTTGAATCAGACAAAGGGGAACAGGGCAGTGATTCAGTATTCAAGAGAACCTCTCCTGCTAGAAGGAGTCTAAGTGATATGGGAAGAGTTGGGGAGCTGAAGAGTCCAACAAGGACTCGCTTCTCGTCAGGAAGCTCTACTCCTACTTTTCAAAAATGTAGTAGTACTGGTAGCAGCAGTGGTGGCTGTAGTAAATCAGTCGAGGTGACGAGCCCACGTTCGTGTCTGAGGAGATCTCCAGACAAAGAAATATTACTGCGCCGTTCTAACAGTGGCGACTCTAAATCTAGTCCATTAAGAAAGAACTCTGCCCCAATTAGTCCCATAAAATCTCCCTCTGGAACTCCAAGTTTTCATAGATCAGCTAGCACTAGGGGTAGTGGGCGTCGCAAAGCTGGAAAAGATGATATTGAAGATGATATTAATGTTAAAGAGAGGGTGGCAATATGGACTAAGAATCGAGAGAAATCTCCTACTTTGGATAAATCAGAAAGAGAACCTAAAATTGAAAAAATAACCATTAAACAAGAACAAAAATCAGGAATGGAAATGACGACAACTAGAAAAAGCTCTACTCCTATACCCTTGTCACCAGTAAGAAAAACTTCTATTCCTAAAGCTTCTCCATCATCGCCCGGCATTCCTAAAGTAGTCCCATCATCACCTGGACCTTCAAAATCTGCACCTTCCCCTGGCATTCCAAAAACAACTCTTCCCTCTCCTGCAAGTGCTCCTAAGAAAATAAGCAATATTGAAGAGAGCAGTAGTGATGCAAGTGCCCTAACTGGTACAGGAAATGCAGCTGCAAGAGGAAACTCTGGTCAGCAAAGACGAATTAGGGACATGGCAGCCATATTCGAGAGAGACTCGCCATCAAGTGCCAAACCAGCTGTTATTAGACAAAGTTCCAGAGAAGAAAAGAAGGAAAGGTGAGTAAAATTGATGAATGTCTTGTAAACCTATCTATGATAGGTCTTTCAAGCAAGGTTGTGGAAATTGGATTACAGAATATATTTACCTAGAATCTACTGAACTAATGAAACTTGTTAATACTGGAAAATGTAATTAAATTGTATGTAGATTTCAAATATATTATCGTTTTTATTGGCTAATAGATGATTTTATTTAATTGCATATTGACCTGAAAATGTTTACTTAAATTTTTTTAACAAATGTTAGAATGGGTTTTTATTTTTATATTGTCAAAAACTAATTTTCTCTCTAAACACTCAAGTTTCACAATTCTTTGGTTTTGTATTCTAATTACTCTGTCCTTACTGAAGTCGCATACAAAGCAAGTTGTACAATTTGAATGTGTATCCTTTTAGTTAATTCTTGTTGGTAATATACCATAGAGGACTTGTAAGCTTCCCGTTTCCCTACTAGGTATTGAAGACACCTTGATGCTGAACATCCTTAAAACACCAAAGATCAACCTCTCGTCCGATGCAGTAGCTCCTTTACAAACTCCAGTTGTAATCACCACTTGGGGGATGGGTAATTTTTTCAACCAATTACAGCCATTTAACCTTCAGCCTTGATCTGTGGATCCTTGGGTGGTGATGAAAGTGTGGGTTGCTGTGATGAACTGCTGCCTCAGCTCTCTACCAAGAACTTGTGGTTACATTCCAAATATTTTCCCCTCATGTGCATGTTATGAACTATTTTAGATCTGATATCCCCTTCATTCATTATCTCTCTCTCTCTCTCTCTTGCGCCAGGCAAGATTGTGCCATTGCAACCTATAGCCAGTTTTGATCCAGATTTACTAAAGCCCAGTTTCAATATTTCATATACTGATATGTCTGTCAGTTATAACTGAACATTTTTTTAATTAATGTTTTATTGCTCAGATTTCTGTGTCTGTCATGTTTCTAACTTCTATCAGTGATGTAAATATTTCCATTTTCACTTGTGCATCCAGTTTGAAGGTCATACTTGTGTTCATTCAGTTTGTTGTTGCTGTGTGTGTGTGTGTTGATTCAGGCATAACTTTTTATATTTTTATAAATGTAATTGGATTTATGATCAGTTTAAATTGTAATAATTATTTGTAATATAAACTTATTAAAAAAAATGTCTTCAAAGCACAAGAATAATAATTTCATAAGCTGTATACTTGAGTAACAGCTAGTTAGAAGATATAGTTAAATATCTTAACTTTAACCCTTATCCAAAAAAGCCTTGAACAAAAATCTGATTAAGATTAGGGAAGCAAGATACATCTGGTGCAAAAGTGTTTTCATAAAAGTACATTTGTATAAAGTATCATAATTTGTTTTGAAGATATCCACTGTAAATACTTGTATGAAATATAAGTATGAATAAATATTTATCTTTATTAATTACCTTATCTTAATGATTTTGGGACTTGGCGTCCCCTACAGCCCAGTACTCGACCAGGCCTCCTTTTTGTTACACACCCCCCGGAAGCAGCCCGTAGCAACTGTCTAACTACCATGTATCTATTTATTGCTAGGTGAACAGCACTAGCTGTTCACCTCTCACATTATGGACCAGAGAACTTCATATTTACTCAGTACACAATATTCTGGGTCATTAGAATCTTTTTCCAGCCAGTCAACATCATCATTAGCTGGTTGGAAAATCCCCATGTGCTGTATCTCATCAATAAATCCTTCAAAGCTTATGACGTCTTCCATTTCGTCTACTGCAACCATTAAGATTTTCAACTATGAACTCCATGCTTTTACCCAATTTATCAACAAACATGACTGATAAAATATTTTGTCAATTTAAAAAAAAAAACTTCATCCAGTATAGCTTTGGTATACAACCTTTTTATGGTACTGATCATGATGAAATCAGGAAATCAGGAAATCAATATTACTAGGAGGCACTGTATGACGTATGCAATGAAATATAATTGCAAAGAAAATGCAAATATTTAATTTTAAGTACTGTACAGTAGAATATTTTTAACAGTGGAATGCAACCTATTTTTCCCACAACTGGGTTTACACTGTACAGTACATGTTTTGAAACTACTATAAAAAGTACTGTACATAAAATATTATATCTAATACAATGTATCAAATTAAAATTGATAATGCCTGCAATTGTGTTATACCATATATACAAACTACATTTGATTAAAAGCTAAGGATTAAGTTTATATCTATAAAAGCAATTTAAAGTGAAATCATCCAGTAAATGCCACCTAAGTTTTCAGCATAGACCTTCATAGCACTGCTTATTAGATATGAACATAATTACCTAGTAGAATAGTAATTATGAATAATAATTACTTAATTACCATTTGTTATGATAACAGGCCAAAGGGTTCCTCGAAGTTTGACAAGGTATATTATTTTTTATGCTTCAAATTAAAAATCTCTTTAAAAAAGTCTGTGCCAAATTTTTAATGTTTTACTACTGTAAAGGTTTTGCCATTTGCCTGTACTATCTATGCCAGATGCATAGCCATGAAAATAGCTATGCAAAATTATGAAAAAAAAAAGTAATTTTGTTCAAGTTTGGTCATTTATCTGGCACATTATCTGTTGTGGCTACTACAAATATTTGATTTAAAAGGACTGATGGAAATTGATTCATTACTGTACATTCAAGACATCTGGTTAATATCTGAATGTGTTAGCTGCAAATCTTTTTATTCTAACTGGAAAAAAAGGCTCATTAATTGAATTAGTCAGAGCTCTTAATTTTAGTATCAGAGTACTGTATATGAAGCTTGAATGTGTGGTTCACCTCTAATGTGCAAGTCAATGAATTTAAAGTCCCCTGACAAATCCTATTACTGTATTACAATTTCCATACAGTATAGGTATTTTTTTTTTAAATTAGCTGCTGTATATTATATTACAAAGAAAACGTATCACTATAGTTAATACTGTACCTTTAATTTATATCCCTAAGAGCCGAAAGAATTAAATCCACAGATGGTCTATCACTTGGCACCTTGCTCCGATAAATAAACTGAACTTGGGAATGTTTATTCAGTAGAAAATCTCCTCCCATCTGATGGGGATCATCCTTGATGTCTGTATAAGCTTGAGGAAGAGATATACCCTTGGCCACCTGAGCACCATAATAGCTGAGTGTCGCTGTATTCCATACTGATCCAACTGACCTGTCAAATGTGAAAGTTATAAAAATAAAAATTTACCAAATTCATATATTTTGCTGGGCAAAACATCAGTACAACTTGATTTGCACAGCACTGATTATTTAATTAAATGTTTGTTAATGGTATATATATTTCTAGAGTATAGTTATGTTTAAACAGCTCAACTTGAAATGGCAAAACATGAAAAATAAGGCTGTAAGAGCACCATACAAAGCATACTCACACCTTCAATGAAGTGACAAATACAGTACAATAAAAAGCTAAAACATCTGAGCAATAAGCACTAGTCTTTTGGCTGTTATAAAGCACAAGTTATAGACAATAACAACAATATACTGTACAGTAGTGTGTAAACATTTCAATTTAAGTGAGAACTAAAAAAACAAAATAAAGTTATTTAAATATAGGTCACCAAAGGGTAATCATGTTTGCTCAAAATATAATATGAATTACACATTAAAAATGCAACTAAAAATCAATTTAATATTCATACACGATTACACCTCTGTATGAAATCTACAACCTTCAAATTATTATTTATTAAACCTGTCAAAACACATTATGCCAGGATAATAGCTATGATACGTGAATATAAAAAACATTAATAATCCAGAGCAAATATGACAATCATTCAATATGACACTGGAAGAAAATATTTATAAAAATATTCAATGACAGTTGTATTATTACAACCTTTTGAGGCCAAGTAGTTGGTAGATGGAGGAAGTTGGCTCACTGTAGTAAGGAAATGGGCACTTTGTTTCACTCAGCCACCGCTGAGCACCAGACAGACTTCCGAACGTTACAACCACCACCTCACACCCTGCAGCAGCAAGCTCATTCTGCAAATTTCAGAATTATGTAAATCTAGTGATTTTTTGTACAATATGATTTAAATTACTGAATTTTAATTATAATCAATCAATAGCAAGTGACCATAAGCAGAAAGAACATTATTTCTTTCATACAAGTAGCTGCATTAGTTATTTCAACACCATCATCGCACATATAATACAAAAATTTAGCGTCATATGCTAGATTAGCCAAAGCAAGAACTGCCTTTAGAAACTTGTGTAAGGAATCATTCAGAACCCTGTATATCATATATGTCAGACCAATCCTGGAGTATGCAGCTCAAGCCTAGAGTTCATACCTAGTTAAATACAAGACAAAGTCAGTGAAGATTCATAAGTATGCCACCAGACTTGTCCCAGAACAGAGTGGAATGAGTGAGGAAAGGCTATGGGAACTAAACCTCACATCCCTGGAAGACAATAGTTAGGGGAGACCTAACTACAAAAGGTCACCACCTACAAAATTCTCAGAATTGACAGGGTGGCCATAGACAAACTATTTAGCATGGGTGGAACACGAACAAGGGAACACAGGTGGAAACTGAATACCCAAATGAGCCACAAAGACATTAGAAATAATTTTTTTCAGTGCCAGGATAGTTAACAAATAGAATACACAGGCAGACTCCATACACAGTTTCAAATGCAAATATGATAGAGCCCAATAGGCTCAGGAATCTTGTACACCAATTGATTGACAGTTGAGAGTGGGTCCAAAGAGCCAAAGCTCAACTCCCACAAGCACAACTAGGTGAGTACAAGCAGCCTTTAATTTGTGTGAATGCAAAGAAAACAAATTCACACCTATATAATTTTATTTTTAACACAAAAATTTGAAAAGCATGAATAGGTGATTATAGAATATGAGAGATGACTCCTGGTTGGCATTCAAGCCCCAACCGTCCAATTGGTTGGGCACCATTCCTTCCCTCCGATCTATCCCAAATCCTTATTCTCACATCCCTTCCAAGCCATACAGTTGTAAAGATTAGAGCTTTTTCCTGATAATTACTGTGCTGCCTGGTTCAGAAAATGTTCTTGTTTCAGGAAGAACACTATAATCAGTTCAAGAACTAATATGAAAATAGTGAGTATAATTTCAGGAATTATAATGAGCTTGAAAGATAACGAGTACAGAGAATATAATAAGTATACCGAGTATAAGGAGTACACATGGAGTTGGTTCTGGAAGTTCTCCTCCATTATAGCCTGTGAACTATAATGAGTTACAAACAATTACCTGTGACCAATTTCAAGAGTTCTTCAACTCGTGCAAACCAGCCAGGGATAGGCATTTTTTTAGTGATAACTTGATCAGTAAGGTTGTTGCTCTTAGTAACCCACAGGCTGCCATAGCTGTCACAACCCCTGTTTGGGAGGGGGGGAACCAGACAAAACTGCAGTGGAGGTTATTTTGAAGGGAATGGATAAAGAATTGATTGTACTGTATATAATGTAAACGAGTTGGTCAAAGGAGAACTGAAAGTAAATAATATAAATGGAGGGACAGATACGTTAGGTGTGACCAAAACATATCTTAATGGAAAGGGTAAATGGTGAAAATTGAGAGTAAGTTGTATGTTATGGGATGGATGAAAATATGAAAATTAAAATGATAAAAAAGATGGAGGGGGTAGCTTTGCTCTTATCAAAGACTGGAGGATTATGTGAAGGGTAGAGATACAATATGTATTTGTTAGTGTATGTGCTTCATTATGTAAGACGAACGTGCAATATGAAATACCTGTAATGAGATGGAGGTGTATTAAAATATCTGAAGACTGTGTGAAGAAGCTACAAGATGATGATAAATTCATGTGAGAGATATAGAAGAATGTGGGAAGTATTGGGAAATTCGCTCTCACCTCTCTCTCTGCCAGCTGGGTGATATGGATGCGTCACGGAAGTCAAGCAAAGTGTCTGTTAAGAACTAACAGAGTGGCACTTTGTGTTGAGGATTCTAAAAGCTCTGCTAAAGTGATTGCTGCAGGTGTGCCAACACTGGTGTCCTGGGCTGACACTCCATCACATACTCGATAAAGGCTGACGGTACTAGGTATCTTGTCACCAATCTCAGGTATGGAACTCTCCTTTCTGCTAACATCACTGGCTTCAACAACGCTTAGGAATTCATTCCAGTCATCCTAATACATTGAGGAGAAAATTCTATTGACATTGCATGATGACAGTTATACAAGTCATGCTAATTTTATATGACACACTAAAAGTGATTAATTAATAATGGCAAAGCATTATCGAATATCATAATACTCGACCAACCTTAAAGATACAGCTTACTGGAATAATCACCGACATCTTTTAATGTGATCTCTTAATGTTGTAGATACAGTACCAATTTGTTGTACGTTCTCAGGATGCTCATACAACTTGTAGTTTTATACAGTATGATCACATCAATAAAGCATATGCACTACTTATAGGCCAACCATGGTCAAAGCGTCAAGTTTTAAGAACTGTACACAAAATGCAACACGTGGATGTAGGAATATGGTATATTACAGTGGAACTTCATTTTAATGGGCTAATTTAAACTGAATCTGTTCCATCAAATCAAAATTCTGTTATTCAAAGCTTTTGCCATTTTTCATTGTTTATAAACATCCTCCTGAAATGATAATACAGTACTTATAGTAACTAGAGTATTTGGTGGAAAGTATCAGTATGTAGTGATGAACCACCAGTAAACAAGCCGTTTTTGTACTTTTAATTTTATCAAGTCCAGAAAAAATTAAGCTAAAAATAAATGTAAATATTTTTAGTACTGTACAATACTGTATTTTCAACTGACAATTGGGAATTCTGAGTTCGAACCCCAGTTGGGACAGAAATGGTTGGCTGTGTTTCCTAATCTAGCAGTAAATAGGTATCCAGGAGTTAGTCAGCTTCTTGAGGGAATGCACCCTGGGTAGAGGCATTAATGCGACCTGGAGGGGGGGGGGGGACCCTCAATATAAGCCTAACATGTAGTAAATACAGTGTAACCTCAGTTGATGAATGTCTCTCTTTACAGATATTTCGGTATACGAGCTCAATTTCTTTGTAAATTTTGACTCGGTATTCGAGTTTTACCTCAGTTTTCAAGTTTGTCAATACACGACTACTAGTGCATGGTTCTTTTGGGTGCGGGTGAGACACACCTCACTTTACCAGTGTCTCCCGCCAAGTGACAACCTGGCTTGAATTCTTTGTGAAGAATTTCATTGTTTTTCTGCTTTTTTTGGTTTTTGAACATAAAAGTTCTTCTTATATAATATATCATGCCATGGGTCCCAAGGAAGTCAGTGGTAAAGTTCAACCTAAGAAAATAGTTGAGCAGAGACAGTAAAGGTTGTCCCTTCATTAAGAAAATGTGTGCAGTATGGGAAGAACTGCAAAATTTTGCTGAAACGACTCGCCCAGATAAAACTGCAGTAGGCCGTTGCATTAACCTTTCTAATGACACTGTGATGCCTTACTACACACAAGTGTTAAATGGTAGAGAAAAACAAAGTGTCTATAGACAGGTTCTTAGTAAAACAAACAAGTAGTGAGCCACAACCATACCACAACAGTGAGCTTAGTGGTATGCTTGCAAAATGTAGGAGAGAGAGTACCCCCAGAAATGTCATCATTGCCTGAGGTTATAATGGTAGGAAACTCCCTTTCCAAACACTAACACCTCTCCTCCTCCCCCACCTCCTCACCATCTTCCATATGCCAACAAGAGTCCTCAATAAAGGCAAGATATACTGTAGTACAACATACGAGTAGTATTCTGTATAAAATGTATTTTTAAGTTAATATTTTTGGGTGTAACGGATTAATTCAATTTACATTATTTCTTACAGGAAAATTAATTTCAGTTTACGGACCGTCTCTTGGAACGGATTAAATTCGTAAATGAAAGTACCACTGTATACACTGGCTGTCTGTCCCCCGACACAATGAATTGTTAAATTATTATATATGTTCTATATTAGGTCTAAGATGGCATGTATTAGACCTAGGATTGCTAGAAGAGGTTAGGTTAGATTTTATATTTATGTTGGTATTAAAAAGTTTCCCATTTGCCTAAATTCAATAATGCAAGTCAACTTTCTATTTGTCCATCACCGTATATTGGTACTTTCCACCAAATAATTACTACAAGTACAGTATGTACTTTCATTTTAGGAGAATGGGCCGGATAAAAGGGAATAATTACATTTTTAAATGCATTTTAATATCAGTCTTCGTGCATTACTGGGCTACACTGCACAGAATCAAAATTGTGACGTATTACAGGCTGTGTATGTTTGTACAGTATTTGGGTTTTATTTGCAGTACAACTTCATTGTAATGATTTTCACTTTTAATTTTGAATAATTATTAAACTATGTTTATTTCATCTGCTTCATATGATACTGGAATCATGCATAATAATAAACTGGAAAGACATAACCTACAACACACACACACACCATTTGTTTTAACAACAGTGAAAGACATTACAGTATATCACCCTTGGGATGCTTCATTTCTCTCTAGATTTGAAATCAAATATGTGAGCATAATATTTTAGGTACCTGTACTGATAACTACATCATATGATGTAGACAACATACAATACTTCATACATACATACTTCATACAACAATGTATGAAGAAGAACTACTGTATGCAATTTATTTCCGGCTGATAATTACCTCAACCTCGAGCAACTCCAGTGCAGCAGCTTTTACATCATTTGGGCTCTTACTAATGGCCAGTTCTAAGGCTTTTCTGTCCTGCAGCCCACTCCTGCAAGAGTTCAGTATTGTAAATAGTATTGGTCCATACAAAATGGACTATGTTAAAACCTTACTTCCAAGCAAAGTATTGTGTTACTCCTAGATATTGTACATAACAAAAACAATAGCCTTCTACTAGGCAGGAATACATGGCATTGGTGCCACATGAACTACTGCACTCTTACAATAGTATAAAAATGTTAGGGAGATACTGATGAGTATTTATCCAGAAGAAGAAATTCAATTCCACTAACTTGAAGCCATACACACACAATTTCTGCCATGTACTGTACATGTATACCAATGATACTTAAAATTGCCCAATGAAAAATCTCAGCCAACATATTCTCAACACCACCAACTTGCCTAACCCTTCAGACTACCTGTTACCTTCACATGCTGTACTTGTTTCAAGCAATAACATGCAAGTTTAAGGATCCACAGCAGGAAGGTGGGTGCAGAATTGTCAGAACTCCCTGCTAAGAAATAAGGTTTCAAACAAGCTCAAAACTCATCTGAACAAAGTATTCTCCCATTTACCAAAGTTTAGATTCAAATGAAAGTAACTCAAGAGACAAAACCTAGAGTTTGTAGAGGAGACTTGGCTCTGCTATGGTGAAAGAAGTCTTCTACACATGGTTATCTCAGTGAACAGCACAATCTGGATGGTGACAGACTTGCTAGAAAGACTGAAAACTCATCTTACAGTTTTCATGCAGTAGAAGTTTCAACTTAAAAAAAAAATCTGCCTGAGATGTGGTAAGAAATGGGCTGTGACACAAGCTCATTCCTCACATGGAAATTATTCCCTCAAATTCAAAAGGAGCTTCTCAGAAATAGAATGTTTAAAAGCCAATACAATCCTTAAAAGCAACTCTGGATGAACCCACGACAACAGAATCCTTGTCTATATAACAATTGGCTGCTGGCAAAAAACTAGACAACTTTCTAGCTTGAAATGCTAGATTAGGGTGAATTCTAGAAAAGGCATTGCCTACTTTTTTGTTTAGTGTTTTAGAAATTACTCACACTGTATGAGCAGTCAACAAGTGGAATGTACTCATTGACTACTACTGATAATGACAATGATGATGAGCCACCTTCATCTACAACTTCAAAATTATATACTGTATTGCAGAATTTAAAATGAAGGAAGAAACAGTGATGAACAAAGAATGAAGAGAATGAAGAAGCAAAAGATGCAGCCTGTCCTCATAAAGGCCAAAGTCCATTCTATGCACCCGCCAAACCCCATTTATGAATGAAAAATGATTTACACACGACTCACAACTGATGACGTCCAAACACTGCCGGAACAAGTGCTTCGCTGACTACCTTTGTTCGAACCACAACGCTGTAAACGATTCACCCACGTACTACGAATATAATTAATTGCCAACGAAACCTTAACACCTAACCAGTGGCTAAATATGCTCAATGTGCTAATATATAATAATATTCAGTTATATTTGAGAAAATTTATATTTTGAATGAATAGCATGTTAAAATTGACGAATGCATCTTTGGGGTCAACCGCTGGATGGAATGGACTTGATCGGAGGATGGGTTGAAGAATGAAGAGAATGATGAAGCAAAGAATGAAGTGACAGTAATCAAACAAAGAATGAAGAGACAGTAAAGAAGAGAAAGTAATCAAACAACGAAGGAAGAGACAGTAATGAAGCAAAGAATGAAGAAATGAAGGACGAGTGATGCGGCAAAGAATGAAAAAATGAAGGACGAGCGGTGCAGCAAAGAGAAAATGTGACGAAGCAAAGAACAAACAATGAAACAGCACAGGAGCAGCAACATAAACTGTGGAAGGCCTACAGACATGAACCTAAACATTAAAAAGAATTGAATGTGAAGACACATTCACCCCACATATCTTTACTCGTCCCACTATAAAAGAATATAACATACCTTTTGAAGAGCTCACTATAAATTCCAATTCCTTGGCACAGTACGCCTATACCTTGATCAATAAAGTGGCTGCCCAGCTCTGTTGGTAAGGAACAGAGGAACATGTAACTTCAACTTCAAGTAATGATTATTCATACAGCACATTTACAGTGTATTGATGTGTGGGTGTATACACATTTGTGTGTACCCAATATTTATGCAGCACAGTCGAGCCCGACCAGGTAACGACCAAGTGCTTTTCAAGATATATACAGTATTTGACTTAACTCTCTGCTAGCACTTTTAGTTTAAGACCTGGATACAAGAATTCCAATAAGCTAATAGTAACCGAGGTACTGTACAGCACATTTCCCAGGATTGTGAATCAAAGTTTGTATTTAGCACTTTATGTTTCACGTATTTCTTTATACTGCATATGTGAAATATATATATATATACTGTATATACATTTTTCCATGGTATTTTTAGGTGACGATAATAGAGCTAGATAATCAGCATAACCAAAGAACATTATTTTTCTTAATACCTCCTATGTAATAATCACCTATACTGGCTCTTAGCTCTCTCAGAATAGATCGATAGCAAAATATAAAAATAAAGACACCTTGTTTAACTAGATATTTTATGAAATTTTCAGAGAGGACATTACTCCATTTCACAGCTAATGTACTATGCTTATTTGATAAATATAAAAGTACTGTATTTGAGTACTTTTCCTAAAAACATGCAATTGTAGTAAATGTTTTCCTCCTTAACAGTTCTCTAAGATGTTTAGTGCATTCAACTTTGTTAAATGCTATGGAAGCATCAGCAAACTGACGAGTTATCCTGTGAATTGCAGTACCTGCTGGATCGGGTTTTGGGAATAGTTCTACTCCCCAAGCCCGGCCCAGGGTAGGCTTGACTTGTGAGCTTGGTCCATCAGGCTGTTGCTTGGAGCAGCCTGCAGGTCCACATATCCACCACAGCTCAGTTGGTCCGGCACTTCTTGGAGAAAACGATCGAATTTTATCTTGAAGATGTCCACGTTTGTTCTGGCAATATTTCTTATATTGCCACGCAATCTTCCACACAACAAAGGATTGTAGAGTCCCTGTGCCTTTTTTCACCAACTTCGAGGTCAACTCCGGAGCTCACACTTCCTGCGACGGCACTGGAACCAATTGTATTGGCGTTTGCCTTTCCATTAGAGACTTTCGGCGCCGTGGAGAGGGAAGACCTGCTGCATGGGTAACAGCTTCTCCCGTATCAACCTACCCTGGCTTTGCACCCCAGAGAGGCCACTCCAGACCGACAACCAGAAGCGCAATTCCATAGTCTCCCGAGACTGATGGATGCCTACTACTACATCCATTTCTTATACTCACAGAGTATAGTACTGAATAATTTCTGCCACCAAGAAACTCCATACATATACAGTAGTGTCAGAGTAATCAGTTCTATATTCACATTGTGTGTCAGAAGCATTTGGTTTGTCAGCTAGAACATCAATGGAATGTTTATATACATAAACATTCCTCTCCAATTTAGACAAAGAATAAATTAAAAATAAAAATTAGGTCAAAAGGATAACTGGATACCAGTTAATGTTACCAAATAGGAATCTGAATAGAGTATTGACAAGTATTAATTTGCCCTTTCAGTCAAAGTACATAATTTATGACAAAGGCTGATGTCATTCCTAAGCAAACTGAAGGTAGTACATGTCAGGACTTGCAATTAGAAAACCATGATTAATATAATGTTTATTTACATGATAAATTTACACTTAAAAATGTTAATTATGGGCAAATTAGAAAATTAACAAACCATAAAACATGAAAGGGAAAACTCCTGGTCACCCAGTACATCAGCCATGGACCGTCTGCAAGGTACTGTATATTACTTATGCATTTACGGGCACCATTGTTAATGTTTACATAGAAAAAAAAAGCATAAAAGAAAATCTATACTGTACTTAAAATGTTATGAACTAATTTTTTTTTTTTAGGTTGGTATGCATATTCATTGCTTTTACAAATACTGCAGGTAAAATAATACATTTCATTCTTGAGATAAATAATAAAAGATGCAACCTTTTGTACTATTATTCAAATTGCTTCTTCATATGTACCCTATTCAATATTGTTACAATATTAGCACAAGGTTCCATCAAGGCTTTCATCTTTCAAAAAATAACGTCCACGACACATGGTAAAATTATCTCGAATCCATAATAATGATTATTATTATAACTCCAGCTTTCCATACAAAAGAAAATGGTTTAGTTCTGTGAGCTTGCCAGCATCATTAGCACTAATTCCAAGTTCATCCAACATCTGTTTATATTTCGGCTCCTCTTTTAAGACTTCTACCATAGTTTTGGTGACAACATGGGACATTGTGATGTCATGATAAAGGTAGATGTGGTTGTTGAAGGTAGCATACACCAAACAAGGAACCTATAAGAGAAAAGAATACAGTAATAATTATACAGGAATGAAATGCTCCACTTTTATACAATAGCCTAATGATAAAAATTGAAAGTGAATTACAGTACTGTATATGGTTATGGTTAAAAATGATGAAAATTCCAACAAGACCCATACATATATTGTATATACTGTACTGTACTGAATTTTACATTATCAAATTCACTTAACAACAAAGTGCTCTTACAGTGTGGGAAGTCTCTCTGCACTTTAGACTATCTAAATTCTAATTATGGTAAAGCAGGTGTGATGCGAGAACTAGGACAAGCAGGTGTATGATGAGAACATTAGGGCCATCAGGTATGATGAGACAACAAGAGCAAGCATATGTGACAAGACAGCCAAAAGAAGCAGGGATCATGACAGCTGGGGGGGTAGGGGTAGGTAATGTGATAAGAGAAATAGAGCAAACGAGGTGTGACAAGATAGCTGGGCCAAGCAGGAGTGACGAGTACTAGAGAAATCTAGTGGAACCTCTATTCAGTGAATCTCTGGTAGGATGTTTTGGATTTTTTTTTTTTGGACGAACGGTTATTATATGCCTCCTTATCTATGCCTCTCAATCTGCCTCCAATTGCAATTTTAATTATTTTCGCAGATGGACGCAACATTACAAGAAATAGTAATGGGGCTTGGGGAAAGTCATCAAGTACAATTAAAACCAAATTCAATAGTTCATTTCAATTTTGTGATTTCCCCAATTTTCATTCACTAATATGGGTCTTTTTTTTTCTTTGAAAATTAGATTTCAAGGCTAGGACGTGGGGAAACAATGTTAATTCTCTTAAATTAATATGGCTCCAATCACATTTCTTGATTTTTGTAGAGGGACTAAACATTATGAGAAATAGTTGGAGCCTTGGGAAAACTACTGAGGATATTTAAAACCAAATTCTATGGTTTCTTTTCATTTTGAATGGGCAAGGTTTTCGTTCACTCAGGTATGTCCCTGCTCTCTTTTGAGAATGAGTTTTCAGGGTGAAAACTTGAGAAATAAGCTATATGTGATTAAAATAAATTTTGCAGGCATGTTCATTTGGTAGATGTCTATTATAGGTTGAAAGTAAAATTTTGCAGAGTGAAATCAGCCCATAGGGCATGGAAAATGCATCGTGGAGGCATCTCCAGTTGCAACGAATCCCACACTCCAAGGAATTGTGGATGGTCTTACATAGTTTGTTAAATTAAGGTTGCACTGTACATATATTAATTCCTTGCAGGTGTGATTATGGGGAGTGAAACTTTAATTAAATTGACATGGAATATGGGTGTACAATTTAATGAAGTACATGCAGAGCACATAAGTGAAAGCAAACCATCTCATTATGGTTCAGTATTTATTTTGGTAATACAGTACTGTAGTTCTCTCAAATTATTGTACAAGAATTAAGAAATCATTAAGGACCTTTTTTATGGGTCACATTTTAAGGCTTGGAGACTGGGCGAGTTAATAATTACACCCAAGAAATATCATTATTAAAAAATTAACATGGCTTTATATACTGTATATCTATACAAGGGGAAAGAATTTAAGCAACAAGCAAGGAATTTGAGAAAGATGTATACATACCCAAATTTATACAGTAATGGCAATGCAACATTAACAAAGGAGTGTTACTGTACAATTAAATAATGCAAATGCATCAGCTATGTAAGAATAAACAGCACAATACAATTTAACTTAGGATTGACATTTGGTTACTTGGAGACATGTAGCTCTGTATAGCAAATCATTTATATGCATTATTTAATTTTTATATTGAAAATTAACAAATTAGTACATACCTGCTTTCCTCTAAGTCCATATAAGCCCGCTGTGAATGCATTGACAGGCTCATGAAAAGTAAAACGAACACAATCGGTGTTCTGGCAGACTATATAGGTGTTTCCATCCCACGCACATGCCACAACTTCATCCTTGCCATCTTCTGTAACATCCAATCCACAAACAGCAAAAAGTTGATGATCAACTTGCAAGTTCCACTTAATTTTACCATCATGCACCAGCATCAGAGTACCATCCAAAGTAGCCAAAGCAAAAGAAGTGGCCAAGCCAGTATCATCTTCATCCGAATCAATGCGTGATCTAATAGATGGCATTATATTATCAAAAATTTTATATGGCAGTTCATCTACATTGGAACTTGACTTCAATTTGCTAGAATCTGACTTTGAAATTTCACAGAGACTTTCTTCAAATCTATCAGTATTTGGGTGTATGGTTTTCCCTTTTGAATTACCATTAATTTCACTTTCAATTTTGTAAGAACTAGGTCTCTTTTTACCCAATTTAATATTGCCACAGATCTCTGTATGAATGTTAGGATTCCTGAGTCTGGCCGATGCAAGTGGTTCATAGTCAAGTGACATTTTAGTGAGCAATTCTGATGACTGTTCATCAAATGGATCAAGCTCACTATCTTGGCTAACACGTACTTTCAGAGTGAAGTAAGTGCCACCAGGCTGAGCAACCAGAAGTGAGGGAGTTCCATCTTTACACTTATTGAAAGAGATGCTTCCAATTTGATCTCCTAACTCCCATTTGTTAAGCCCAATCAATTTCCCATAAGGCTTGCCCCCAACAATATCACCAGAATTTATCCATCGGTATGTACGGACAACCCGATCAGTGAGAGCAAGAACCATCTCTGAAAAGCCATCTCCATTAACATCACCAATTAACATGACTTTGGCATTGGCAGGGATACGTTGAGCATGAACAGGCTGCAGTAATTTCTTCTCTGATGTGTCTCCAAGATGATCATCCTCAAAATCATATATATAGCAATATCCACATCCAGTGACGACCACCAACACATTAAGACCAGTATTGAATACATCACCAACTGAAATAGCCGACACCATTCCAAGTTCTGTTCCCACGCGTACTGGCTGTGGGTTTTCTCCTTTAAAGATGGCAAGACTGCCACTTTCATTCCCAACAATTAATTCATTTTGTCCATCATTATCAACATCACCAAGGCATATTGCATTCTTATTTATGTTCCCCTCAAATTCAAATTCCAAATGATTTACAAAAGAAGCAACCCTCATTTTCCAATGATAATACTGTACTCACTAGATATAAAATTAAAGCACATTAATATTTCACTCTTCTGTATCTAACTTGTCAGTTGCTTCACTAGAATCAACTCTCCTGCCAGATACACCACGCAAATTGAGAGGTATTCTGTCACTCGGCAATTCACTTTTCAACTGTTGCCACCGATTTGGAGGCCAGACGATCTGAGATGCTCTAGCCGTTACGAGTCCTATAGCTACTGGTCCAAAGAAGTTTGAATCTAATGAATGGCCTGTATGATCTCCCTCCACCCAGCAATGGCCCTCTGGAATACGTATGTATCTACTTTTGTATCCAATAGTGCGAATTAAATCGCCCTCAAGGGCAATTATGCGCTTAATGATTTTCTGGCTAGGATCTTTGGGGGATATCAGAGATACCATGTCACCACGGTTGTAACGAAAAGATCTAGAACTCCAGCGACTCAGGAAGACAAAATCATTATTGCCATTACTGTCCGGATTTAAAGCTGGCTGCATGGATATACCTTCAACCTTTGCAACATAGCCAAAGCAATCCACAAAGGTAAGACCAATGGGGATACCAACTGCAACAGCTCGTAACATTAGTACTGGTAGAGTTTGGGAGAGATTTTTCAAGATACACTACTCCACAAAGAGCCTAAAGACTGGCATTGTTGTCACTATCTGAAAGAAAAAGAAAATGAGAAAAGGATATTGAAACGAGTCATGAAAATTTATATATATTAATAAACTGCAATATTAACATTCAACACGCATACAGTAGCAGGCAAGTCATTTCCACCACTGAAAGGTGGGTGGGGAGAGGAAAACCTTCAACTTATTCACACACTACCCCTTGTGTTCCTCTTTATAAGATAGAGCAAAAATGCTGTGCATAAAAATGTGTTTGTTACCTCTAGACGTTTTGCTAATATACAATTTTTTTGTACTAATTAATCATTACTCATTTGATGTAAAATATTAAGCCTTCAACTTATTCATGCTTAAGTTTCTTTTTTGCTGTTCCTAGAGGTAAAAGAAAAACTTAGAAATACTGTACCGTGTTGAATCGTTTCTTATTCTCTTCTCAAACAAATAAATTCATCACTTTTTAAACAGGTTTCAGATTACAGTCTTTATATTCATGTCGTAATTTTCTTTGTCACAATACATACGTTAAAACTTCCTTATTTACTGAATCAAATATTTTGACCCAAACTATATACTATCTTCCAGAATAGGATAAGCATTACAGTACTGTATATGAATATACAGTATATAAATATATATATATATAGGGGTACCTCAGTTTAATTGTTTAATCCGTTCCTGGAGACAGCTCGTAATCAGAAAACTTATAAACCGCAACTAATTTCCCCACAAGAAATAATGGGAAATGAATTAATCTGTTCCTGACTACCCAAAAACCTCACTTCAAACTAAATTTTATACCCAATTCATCTAAATCTACACTACAAAAGTATGTTCAACTTGTTACTTACCCTTGCTGATGACTGCTGTTGGTGTATGGAAGATGGTGAGGAGGAGGAGAGGTGTTACTGTTTGGAAGGGGAGTCCCCTTCCATTATAACCTAAGGCAGTGAGGACTTCACTGGTGTGCACTCTGGCATGTTTTGCCTGCATACCACTAGGACCTGCTTGTGGCTCACTGCTTGCTTGTCTTACTAAGAATCTGTCTAAAGACACTTTTTTTTCCCCACATTTTAACACTTGTCTGTAGTAAGACATCACATTGTCATTTAAAAGGTCAATGCAATGGCCTGCTGTAACTTTATCTAGGTGAATTTTTTCAACAAAACTTTGCAGTTCGTCCCATACTTCACACATTTTCTTAATGAAGAAGGGACATCCTCTACTGCCTCTACTCACAACTATTTACTTAGGTTGAACCTTACCACTGGCTTTCTTGGGACCCATGGCGAGATATACAACAACATTTATGGTCAAATGGCCAAAAATCCAACAAAACACTGTAAATCCTGGTGAAGAATTCAGGTGGGATAGTCACTGGGCGAGAGGCACTGGTAAACTGAGGGGCGATCATCGTGTCACCACGCCCTAGGTCGGCCTGTACACGTATCAACACCCTTGTCTTCCGATGTAAATTTTCCGAGCAAATCCTGCTCATATTCCGAAAAACTCGTATGCAGGGACACTCGTATTCCGAGGTACCACTGTATGACTATATATATTTTAAGCTATAAATAGCTTAAAATCTATGATTAATCTAAAAGACATGAATAATCTAAAAGCTATTAAGCTATTAGATTAGCTTAATCATTAGTAATGCTAAAGATATAATGTTTACTGTACAGTACTGTATAGCATAACCAATTACTGATGATGGGAAACGTGCCCAACTATTATTATCCTGCTCGCGATTCCTGATTGTGAGTCAAGAATGAACCCAACTGTACTACCAAGACCCTCAATGAATGCTACGAGTGTTCATATAAATATTAACAGTCTGGTGCTGGTAGTAAAATTAGCTTTTGATTAATGTTTTGAGACTGTGCCAGATCTACAATAGGGCGAGGGTAATTTGTTTTACTGTTTATCTCTTTTTCTTATGACTTTTCATTACTTCCAAGGAAGAAAAGTAATATTTTTGGTTGCAGTGACCAACTGGGGTAGTCACCTAAAAATACAGCCATAGCTTAAGTCATAAATAATTACAATAAAATTGTTCAATACTACTTTACAGCACCATCATTAGGTGCAATAGGTATGCTGAGGGAGAACTCTAACATAAAGGGCCTAAGACTTTTCAAGACTCTCCTGCTACATTAAGAAGCATAACTGGTGGGCCTCTCACAGTGTTCAAGAGAGAACTCGACAAACACCTCCAAAGAATATCTGATCAACCGGGCTGTGATTCATACATCAGGCTGTGAGAAGCCGCGTCCAACAGCCTGGTTGACCAGACAATGAACCGGGATGCCTGGTCAGAGACCGGGCCGTGGGGCAGTTGATCCCCAGAAGCTACACAAGGTAACCACCAGACAATGTTCCCAGAATATAGTTAACAGAAAATACCCACACTAAAATAATAAAGACAAATTATTAATTTACAAGCTAAATGTTATGTTTATTAACAATTAAGGCTACAGTATGTACAACTGTTGTGCATTAAAAACAAAATACATCCCAGTCAGTTGAAGTGACATTGCACTATTCAAACAAAGTTTTTAAAATTACTGGTTAGATCATCTACTATGGTTGCCAACATGCCAACCCATCCTCCTGTTTGGATAGTACCCATTGCGACGGTTGTCAATCGTCACAAATTCGTACGTACTTAGCTTTTAGATAGTTGTATACTGACTAGTAAGGAATTCTTTTAAAATAAATGAAACTAAAATACAAGCTTAAACATTCTGAGGCCTAATATAGCACACATACAGTATGTACTATATTAGGCCTCATATAATGTGTATTAGGCCTAGGAAGGTTAGGCTAGGTTAGTTTTGTCAAAGCAAGTAAAAAAAAAAGTTTTCCCGGTTTGTCCAACTCGATAACAGTAGTTCAGATTTCTACTCTCCAAATTCGTTGTACGTCAGTACATATACTATGGTCTTCATCGTTACTGGAAGTATTACCAAAACAGGAGGATGGGCTGCAATATGAACTCTACCAAACCACTGTGTACAGAAAAAGTTTTTTTTTATATGCATGACTAACTTTTTTTTATCATTAAAACAATGCAAATTACAAAAAAAAAATATTCTCTGTACCATCTCAGCATTTGTTACCTCAGCCAGTATACAACACAAATAACTAGGCAAATATGTAAACCAAGGTTCAAATTAAAATAAGACCTGTTTATGACTGATTTCTGTGTTAACACAAAATAAGATCTGAATATCAGACTCACAACATCATCAGCTGCCAATGTTCGTTTGCAGCTGCAGCACATTTTGCACATGATAAATTTTCACTCAAGTTCTTTGTAACTTGAGTGAATATCATGTATACTTTATAAACAATAAATTCACTAAATAAAAACTCTGCCTCATCTGCCTGTGCTTATATTAGTAACACACACACTACACAGAATGCCAAAAGCATATACAGGTGTATATGATGGCAACAACACTGCCATGACAACTCATCACATACAAGTTCACAGCAACTTCAATTATGGGTAATATACAGGTATTTTTAATTTTATAGGTTATTAGCACAGTTGGTGCTGCAGTGAGTGGAGACATGGAAGGCCAGTCTGAACAGCGGCACTGGCATCACAACCTGAAGTATCTTCCTAACTATTGTGAATATAATAAATACAGGCCAATGAAGCACTTCACAATATGGAAACAAGGTGCAGGCGCTGAGTCACAATAAGGTGGCTTAAGTATTTTGACCAGACCACACACTAGAAGGTGAAGGGACGACGACGTTTCGGTCCATCCTGGACCATTCTCAAGTCGATTGTGACAATCGACTTGAGAATGTTCCAGGATGGACCGAAACGTCGTCGTCCCTTCACCTTCTAGTGTGTGGTCTGGTCAACATGGAAATAAGGTGATGGAGTGATGTACTACAGTATTACATGCAGTATTAGAAAAGAATGTATACAGTCCCCAAAATTTGGAAAAGCATGTATGTATGCAACTTATATTATTGGTGTTTTGAGCTGTCAGTTTGTCCCTTATGTTTTATACTGCAAGGTTCAGTAGCATCCAAAGAGATTCTCAAATGCTATCAGTATATGTAATCATGATTTCACACACCTTGCACACAGCATATTATACATAAAGACATTTGTTATTTTCAACAGGTTAGATTTTTGTTAAAGAGTAATGATATAGCACATCTATTCTTGGGGTCCTGTTTTAACCCAACTCACTAGGCAAGGTTAGCCAGGTCTTTTAATTGTGGTAATGTACACAGAAATTAGTGACCAGTAGTACAACACAAAACACAGTTCACAGAACCCTGTGGGATAGTAGTAACACACTCGTCTCTCACTTCCTGAGCGATTTGGCCTGGGTTCGTATCCTGGCCAGGGAGGATTGACTAGGCATCAATCCTTATCTGTACGCCTCTGATCACCCAGCAGTGAACCTGGTTGTTAAACGATTTGGCGGGTCGTATTCCAGTGAAAATTAGGATCAAAGACCTGCCCAAAATGCTATGGGTGTTGGTGGCTTTACAAGAATGTAAGAACTCTTTGCATAAAAAAAAAGTTACCATCATAATCAAACATTTTCATTACAACCAAGCGCTTTTGGGCTATTTTTATTTATTATTTTTTGCCAGATGCAAGTTTACCTCATTGAATATGCACCCCATACCTATCCTGGAGTGATAATGCAACCCATACACCTATTCTGTGAGCACCAATGGAAACTGTTAGAGGTATATAAAAGGTCAAATCGATAGGTTATTTTATGAAGGTATTGCATCTTTAATTAAAATAAATACAATAGAAACCATTTTCAGGAATAATGTGGTAACTTTGACAAGCCACCAACTTACTGTCTGTTGCACCTGCTAGAGATGGTGGCCCTTGGCTGTATCTATCAAAATACCGCAGCAGTGAAGTTTAGAACAACAATTCACTCATCAACTCCTGCTGGCATCACTTGCTGAAGCACTGTGCATATTAGTGGCTTTTAGACACTATGAACTAGCTCTATCTAGAAATCCAACATTCTGTTTGTAACTCATTTTGAATGTATGTACTTTTACCTGATAAACATTTTTTATTATTATTATTATAACCTTCACACCACCACTAATAGTAATCATTTAGTATTACAAATCACAGGTTATTCATAATCAGCTAAACTAAGCTAACCACAGCAGTAAATAAGCTATTGACGTACATGTTAAACTTAACAAGCTCATCAAGCTAGTTACCTTTGTAACCGTCTCCACTACTACACACATCATGGGTATATGGTGTATAAAATATACTTTTTTTTATATATATACAATTCTTGTAAAGCTGCTAGAATGCATAGCGTTTCAGGCTGGCCCTTGATCCTAATATTCCCCGGAATACGACCAGCCAAATCGTTTAATAACCAGGTAAACTGCTGCACCGGTGAACAGTGGCTACACTTGAGGACCAGCACCCGATCAATCCTCCCCAGCCAGGATACGAACCCAGGCCAAAGCACTCGCGAAGTACAGAGCACGTCTTACCACTGTGCCACGGGGACCGCTTTACGACGAGTATGGGGTGCATAACACCCACACAACTAGTACAGGGTGTACAAGACCCCTAACAGGTTGGTTGAATGATTGATTGATGAAAATTAAGCCAACACAAGAGGTGGTACACGGGCATGAGTAGCCCGTAGGTGGTAGATGTTGATGAGTGAATATGTTGTTTGGTGGTGTAACACCTTGAAGTGTGTGTCTGGACCCCAGTCCCTACCCTCGCAGCACTGACGGGCATGCAGCACATAATACCACAACCACAGGATGGGTAAGAGGGTGGTAAACACCCTGTTAAGAGGAATAAGGTAAACCCACACACACTGTACCCTGGGCACGGAGACGAGCCTGGCGGAGTGTGTCCTGCAGGTGGACCCGAGCTGTGACCACGGCCGCCACCGTCACCTGCTGTGGTGATGAGCCCTCGCTCATCTTCCCTCCTGCACCACACACCTGCACCACACACCGCCCTACAACACTGCCTCAGGCCGGGACAACACCAGCCACCAGGGACGCCACACAGACACACTAATCTTATGTCACTCTGATGCCAGAGTTCGGGTTGCTAGAAGTCACAAGCTGAAAAAATAAAAATCACGAATTAGATTATAAAGCTAGAGAAAATATTTTTGTTAATGATTGATTGCATTTTCAGATTACACAGGTCAGCTTTTAACAGTAGCCGAAAATAAGTATTTAACTAGCGAAACATACATAGCATAACTTTTCATTTGGGCTACAAGTAGCCCAATTGGGCTATAAGTAGCCCAATCTGGCTATTACAGACACTATTACAGATAATTATATACAGGCTTGTGTCCCTTGCTGTTCTCGTCTTCTAAGGCAACAATATAACCAAAATGAGACGATAGAATTTGCTAACAAGTTAATACGAGTAATAATATATAATAATAATGGCTGATCAGTCACATGCCTGAAGCTCTCCACACGCCACAAACCTCCAGCCAACCGGGCACTGGTCGAATCGTATATAACCGATTATATAATATAATTATATTATATAATAGTGTATAACCCTCGTATATTTTCGAGGGTGTCGGTTCAGTACACAAAATTCCAGTTCGTTCACAAACAGGTTTGTATTCAGGAACCTTTTCATATCCACGAGGTGTAGACAAAAGCGCAAATAAAACTACATATATGCGCTGGAGTGTGTTCGCTTCGGTTCTCGTCTTCCAAGATAAAAAAATGCCCAATAGAAATTTGAGAATAAGTTAAAATTGTGAATAATAAGATTGCACATGAGTATTATATTATAATACAAGATATGCGAGGCGATTTATCCTTATACAATTGAACGAATTAAGGGGACATATCAATGTAAAATTAAAAGTGGTTCAATTTGCTTATAAATTTTTTTATGAAATGGTTATAGAAAGGGCTGCAGCTGGTCCAAGTTTCATCATCACATCCTAAACAGAAAAGGAGAAAAAAATAAACAACGAATTATGCAACGAATTTTCAAATAGTTTCAGGGAACACATGTGTCAACTAAAATAATTTCTATAACACTCGGATATTAAATTAAGCACATAATAAAGGATTCTAGTGATCAGTTTTATCAAAAAAGTGTTTAGTGCAATAATATAATTTTTCAAAGTTACCCTTCTAAAAAAATATGCAATATATGATATTTATAAATTTTTATAAAATCAACAAATAGACTTTGGACTAAAATGTCTACTAGATTCTGTAGAAGCACAAACGCTACATATAAGGTGTAATTTGCATGTAAATTAATTAATAAATGAAAGCTCTGAAGTAATTTGAAGGTGTAAATTACTTTCCAGAGTAAAATAAAGATCCAAGTTCGGCCACCTGTAGCTGAGCTTGACTTCGACAGATTTCGTTCATAATTGGCACCCTTGCAGATAGGCATCCATTGAGCAAGGTGTGCAAGTTTCATGCAAATCCCTTGATAACAAACGAGAAAAAAATTTTGGCCCAAAAAAAAAGAAAAAAAAAATTAAATATAAATATATTGCACATACATATTACAATTATTACAAGAGTTTGTGCTTCTACAGCACATAGTAGACATTTTAGTTGACACATGTGTTTCCTGAGATTATTTGAGAATGTTGAACATTCGTTGCATAATACATTGTGTATTTTTTTTCTCCTTTTCTGTTTAGGGTGTGATGGTGAACTTGGACCAGTTGCAGCCCTTTCTATAACCATTTCATAAAAAAAATTATGAGCAAATTGAACAACTTTTAATTTATAACGATTTAGAATGATATGCCCCCTTAAATAAGTTTGTCTTAAAATCTTTCATATTGCAAAATCATATCAAAATATCTTCACTAAAATCATTGTATATAGATGCCCAAAACGCTGTGCGTATTAGTGGCTTCAGGCATAGTATGTACTAGCTTTATCTACAAGTCCAATATTCTGCTTTTAACTTTTTGAATGTATTTACCTTTACCTGAATAAACATTATTATTATTATTATTATTGTTATTATATACATTTTTTTTTTTAGATATATACAAGAGTTGTTACATTTTTGTACAGCCACTAGTACGCGTAGCGTTTCGGGCAAGTCCTTAATCCTATGGTCCCTGGAATACGATCCCCTGCCGCGAAGAATCGTTTTTTCATCCAAGTACACATTTTACTGTTGCGTTAAACAGAGGCTACAGTTAAGGAATTGCGCCCAGTAAATCCTCCCCGGCCAGGATACGAACCCATGACATAGCGCTAGCGGAACGCCAGGCGAGTGTCTTACCACTACACCACGGAGACCAATATCGTGTTAATACATACATAGACACACATCACAAACAATATTTTTTTTTTTTTTTTTTTTTTTTTGAGATATATACAAGAGTTGTTACATTCTTGTACAGCCACTAGTACGCGTAGCGTTTCGGGCAGGTCCCTGGAATACGATCCCCTGCCGCGAAGAATCGTTTTTTCATCCAAGTACACATTTTATTGTTGCGTTAAACAGAGGCTACAGTTAAGGAATTGCGCCCAGTAAATCCTCCCCGGCCAGGATACGAACCCATGACATAGCGCTCGCGGAACGCCAGGCGAGTGTCTTACCACTACACCACGGAGACTGCTAACATATTACCAAACATTCTGAGAGATAAACATATACATTTCTCTTTAACACAAGTAGTATGGTATCAGACGTACACACAAATACTTTTATGACCTAGGTATACTATCTGCAGTGTGGGTGCATGGAGTAGAGGGAGCGACGGGGACACCATCTGTGGGTGCGGGCACGTCTCATTATTAATATCTATCAGCGAGGGTTTCGTCTCTTATTACAGAACGAATAGACTCAAGATTATGCAAACAATACAACTGGAATAATCCATTGGATTATTGCATGTTTGCAACTAGACCGTAGTTGTACACTTCACTAATTTTTTGCCGCCAGAGGTGAATAGTTCATTAAGCATTCCCTATTCAACCAAGGAGTGGTAGTTTATTGTGCACCCCGAGGCCCGACCAGTTGTATAACCGCAAGCATAGCAAGTATACATCTCATCTAACCCCCACCAAGCTAAACAAACAGCCCCAAAGCCCAACCAAACTTCGTTCCCAACTCTACCAAACAAACCCTTCTTTAGCTCTACCCAACAACTGACCCCCCCCCCTTGCCCTTAACAACTAACTTTGGAGCCAAAGCAAACACTTGAGCCCTATACAAAAAAAGAAACCTGGAACTCTTGCAAAAATACAACAATGAAACCTTTGAAAATGCACATGCACTCAGCCATAGCAAAGAAACAACCATGATGATCTAGCAAAGAAACAACCATGATGATCTAGCAAAGAAACAACCATGATGATCTAGCAAAGAAACAACCATGATGATCTAGCAAAGAAACAACCATGATGATCTAGCAAAGAAACAACCATGATGATCTAGCAAAGAAACATGAGGCAAAGACACACAACCCCTGGAGCACAACCATGCACGAACCGAAGCCCGACTATGCACAACCGGAAGCTAAGTGACACCCCCGGAGCCCGACCAGTTAAGCAACCGGAGCCCGACCAGTTATGTAACCGGAGCCCGACCAGTTATTTAACCGGAGCCCGACCAGTTGTGTAACGGAAGCCCGATCAGTCGTGTAACCGGACCCAGACCAGTTGTGTAACCACAAGCCTAGCTAGTATACATCTCATCTAACCCCCACAAAGCTAAACAAACAGCCCCAGAGCCCAACCAAACTCCATTCCCAGCTCTACCAAACAAACCCTTCTTTAGCTTTTCCTAACAACTGCCCCCCCCCTTTGCCTCTAACAACTAACTTTGGAGCCAAAGCAAACAAACAATTGAGCCCTATACAAAAAAGAAAGCTGGAACTCTTGCAAAAATACAACAATGAAACCCTTGAAAATACACATGCACTCAGCCATAAGAAAAACAACCATGATGATCTAGCAAAGAAACAATCATGATGATCTAGCAAAGAAACAACCATGATGATCTAGCAAAGGAACAACCATGATGATCTAGCAAATAAACAACCATGATCTAGCAAAGAAACATGAGGCAAAGACACAACCCCTGGAGCACAACCATGCACGAACCGAAGCCCGACTATGCACAACCGGAAGCTAAGTGACACCCCCGGAGCCCGACCAGTTAAGCAACCGGAGCCCGACCAGTTATGTAACCGGAGCCCGACCAGTTATTTAACCGGAGCCCGACCAGTTGTGTAACGGAAGCCTGATCAGTTGTGTAACCGGACCCCGACCAGTTGTGTAACCGCAAGCCTAGCTAGTATACATCTCATCTAACCCCCACCAAGCTAAACAAACAGCCCCAAAGCCCAACCAAACTCCATTCCCAGCTCTACCAAACAAACCCTTCTTTAGCTTTTCCTAACAACTCCCCCCCCCCCTTTGCCTTTAACAACTAACTTTGGAGCCAAAGCAAACAAACAATTGAGCCCTATACAAAAAAGAAACCTGGAACTCTTGCAAAAATACAACAATGAAACCCTTGAAAATACACATGCACTCAGCCATAACAAAGAAACAACCATGATGATCTAGCAAAGAAACAACCATGATGATCTAGCAAAGAAACAACCATGATGATCTAGCAAAGAAACAACCATGATGATCTAGCAAAGAAACAACCATGATGATCTAGCAAAGAAACAACCATGATGATCTAGCAAAGAAACAACCATGATGATCTAGCAAAGAAACAACCATGATGATCTAGCAAAGAAACAACCATGATGATCTAGCAAAGAAACAACCATGATGATCTAGCAAAGAAACAACCATGATGATCTAGCAAAGAAACAACCATGATGATCTAGCAAAGAAACAACCATGATCTAGCAAAGAAACAACCATGATGATCTAGCAAAGAAACAACCATGATGATCTAGCAAAGAAACAACCATGATGATCTAGCAAAGAAACAACCATGATGATCTAGCAAAGAAACAACCATGATGATCTAGCAAAGAAACAACCATGATGATCTAGCAAAGAAACAACCATGATGATCTAGCAAAGAAACATGAGGCAAAGACACACAACCCCTGGAGCACAACCATGCACGAACCGAAGCCCGACTATGCACAACCGGAAGCTAAGTGACACCCCCGGAGCCCGACCAGTTAAGCAACCGGAGCCCGACCAGTTATGTAACCGGAGCCCGACCAGTTATTTAACCGGAGCCCGACCAGTTGTGTAACGGAAGCCTGATCAGTTGTGTAACCGGACCCCGACCAGTTGTGTAACCCCAAGCCTAGCTAGTATACATCTCATCTAACCCCCACCAAGCTAAACAAACAGCCCCAGAGCCCAACCAAACTCCATTCCCAGCTCTACCAAACAAACCCTTCTTTAGCTTTTCCTAACAACTGCCCCCCCCCCCTTTGCCTTTAACAACTAACTTTGAAGCCAAAGCAAACAAACAATTGAGCCCTATACAAAAAAGAAACCTGGAACTCTTGCAAAAATACAACAATGAAACCCTTGAAAATACACATGCACTCAGCCATAACAAAGAAACAACCATGATGATCTAGCAAAGAAACAACCATGATGATCTAGCAAAGAAACAACCATGATGATCTAGCAAAGAAACAACCATGATGATCTAGCAAAGAAACAACCATGATGATCTAGCAAAGAAACAACCATGATGATCTAGCAAAGAAACAACCATGATGATCTAGCAAAGAAACAACCATGATGATCTAGCAAAGAAACAACCATGATGATCTAGCAAAGAAACAACCATGATGATCTAGCAAAGAAACAACCATGATGATCTAGGAAAGAAACAACCATGATGATCTAGCAAAGAAACAACCATGATGATCTAGCAAAGAAACAACCATGATGATCTAGCAAAGAAACAACCATGATGATCTAGCAAAGAAACAACCATGATGATCTAGCAAAGAAACAACCATGATGATCTAGCAAAGAAACAACCATGATGATCTAGTAAAGAAACAACCATGATGATCTAGCAAAGAAACAACCATGATGATCTAGCAAAGAAACAACAATGATGATCTAGCAAAGAAACAACCATGATGATCTAGCAAAGAAACATGAGGCAAAGACACACAACCCCTGGAGCACAACCATGCACGAACCGAAGCCCGACTATGCACAACCCGAAGCTAAGTGACACCCCCGGAGCCAGACTAGTTAAGTAACCGGAGCCCGACTATGCACAACCCGAAACCCAAGTGACACCCCCGGAGTTATGTAACTGAAGCCCCACCAGTCGTGTAAACGGAGCCAAACCAGTTGTGTAACCGGAGGCAAACCAGTTGTGTAACCGGAGCCAAACCAGTTGTGTAACCGGAGTACCTTTACCTTCAAGGAAAAGAAAGTAGACCTTCAATTGTACAAGTTTCTGGTGCGCCTCCACATGAATTATTGCATCCAGGCATGGAGACCTGCCTGACCATGGAAATCTTCAGAAAGACACAGCTGCTCTGGAACCATGTCTTACCAGAGCAATGGAGCTATGTCTTACGACAAAAATCATAGAGCTTAGTCATCTCTCGTATCAGGAACGGTTGAGGGCCACAGGGCTAACAACACCACAAACCAGGCATGACAGGGCGGACTTCATAGAAACCTTTAAAATACTGAACAATTTGGAGGATGTCGATCAGGACAATGTCTTCAAAAGGTCAGATGTTACACGAACAAGGAGCAACGGGTTCAAACTCAACAAGCCAGAATGCTGGACAGGAAACAGGAGATGCTTTTTCACCCATAGAGTTGTAAACCCGTGGAACCGCCTTCCCGCCGTAGCCGTAAACGCCAAAACTCTGCTGAGTTTTAAAATACAGCTGGAAAAAATCAAAGCAAATGGGGGGGGGACCTTTGACAAGCCGCCGGCTTACTGTCCTCATCGAGGCCACTAGTGTTAGTGGTAAATTCAGTTCCTGGAAGGGTGTCTCCGCTCCTTCCCGTTGAGAAGTTGTTCATCTGTTGCAGTGTTCACAGGACTGTCGCTTGTCACTAAACTTAGTTTTTAAGCCATGAACTTTATGAAATAATATTACCATATACGCGAGAATAATTCTGAATACGCAGTCCGTAGGCGAGCCTGGCCTGAGGACAGGCAACTGTAAATGCTTCACCCTCCACATCCTCAAGTGCAAATAATTGCCAACAGAACCTAAATACTAAGCCTACTATACGCCTAATTAAACATAAAATATAAAATTAATTTATACACGATAAAAACTATTTTTAATACACCGTAAATGAAAGTCGATAATAAATGCGTCTTGGGCGGGTGGAGGGGGGGGGGGGGGTCGACCGCCGCGTTAACGAGCCTAGCCTGACGACGTGGTGGTTTAAATTAACACTCTGGGGAAGTGTATTCTACATAATATCCTATCCATATAATATTGGCAAATCATGATCCTCAAAATCTTCCACAATATCCGAGAGAGGGACGGACTATTTAGCGTTAGTGGAATACAAACATTTGAACACTACAGAACCCGGATGAAAAAAACAAACAATACGGAAACAAATGAACCTCGGAGCCATTACAAAAACTCAATGTTATAATAGCGAACAAATGTATAATGCATTAAGCATTGTAGGTGGAGGTAGACTATATATTCATGCGTACCTCCCAACTATTCAGACAGCAAAAAAAAAAAAAAAAAAAAAAATTGATCAGCCTTACCTACACGGGAGCAACGATGCTCACGCCGCCGCTGCTGCCTGACAACTGGCGGCGCCATGGCCGCAAGCGACAAACCGACACAGAGACTCCCTGCCTAAAACTATTTGAACGCCATATTGAAATTCCTAGTTTATACCGCCAGGAATGTGTAAATTAATATTTATATGCATTATACTTCTTTCTAAAGTAATTTATAGATCTGAATATCATATATTGTCTAACAAACGAATTATTTAAGTTAATATTTTAATTATGCCAGATACAAGTCTCATCGCACACAAGGGCCAAACAACCTATTCTCTGTCGGGTGAGCAGTTAAGGATTGGCGCCCGGTCAATCCTTCCTGGCCGGCAGGTCAAAGCGCTGGCGAAGAGCCGGGCGCGTGCTTTACCACTGCGCCACGGAGACTGTTCCGTGGCGTAGTGGAATTTTGAATTTTGAAACCTGATTAACCTAGCTCAACCCAACCTAACGTAACCCAAATCAAACCAATCTAATCCAACGCAGCTCAATGCAGCCTAACCTGGCCTCAGGCCTACCCACTCCCAGGTATATTCCAGAGGTAATTTGTAAACAGGTTAAAAAGACATTGGTGAAAGGAGACAAGCGTTTTAATTGCTACAAAATCTAGTTACATATTTCAAAGTTGACTAGAACTATATCTTAACAACAAACTTAAACTATACAAATAGAGCTTGTATATAACCTTTACAAATAGAGCTTGAATATAACCTATACAAATATATATCTATATATATATATATATATATATATATATATATATATATATATATATATATATATATATATATATATATGCGTCAAGCTTGAATAGTCACCAAGCCAACATGCATCAGAAAACTCTTGACCCCTGAGAGATTCGAACCCTCATGCCTCGTGGCGTGTCTATAGCACTATAGCCACTCGATCAACAGACTGTACAAAAGTATTAGAAAGTTGTTCAACCCTAAACTCTAATACCCGACATCTCTCGTGACCATTTTGGGTATAGATATATCATCAAATCACTTCATCATGCTGGGGCCGCATGAGCAACATTTGTGCGTCAAGCTTAAATGGTCCCCAAGTCAACATGCTGGGGACTATTTGTACAGTATATTGGCAGAGTGGTTATAGTACTGGACACACCATGGGGCATGGAGGCCATGGCAGACCGAGTTTGAATTCTCAGCGGTCAAGAGTTTTCTGATATATGTGGTGGTTATCATAACATAATGACCTTAGGTTGTATCAATAAGTTCTATATAAATATAACATAACAAGATCTTTATGCAATTGTAGTCATGAACATCCTGGTAAGATCTTTAAGTGACTATAACTATGAAACCTCATATAGTGAGTTCCTGTGAAATATTCAAGAACATTTCTTTGAACGTAACAATAATAATTCGTAAAACATCCTTTCGAAAACTAGCTAGACATTGCCTATGAAAAATCCTATAGTATCGCGTATCGACTATGAAGTAATCTTAATTCATTCATTACGATATAAATTCTAAGCTGACGAGCAAATAAAGAGATAGCGACTGTGAGCCAGAGCACACAACAGTTTGGACTACTGCTGTTGTTAAGAGAGATAACTAAGATGACCTCTACTCACGTGATTACCAACGACTTGCAAGATAAGATAGCTACTTGATATAATAAATATATATTGGCCTCAAGATCACTATTATGCTAGCTGTAATATGTAAAATACCTCTAGAAGTTGTGATAACCAAACTACACATCAGAAAATGTTTGATGTAATTTAGCAATCAAGTCATTATAATTTATCATTATCATGATAATGGTCCAGGACGGACCGAAATGTCGTCGTTTCTTCATTTTCTGATGTGTTGTTTGGTCATTACATCTTCAGCCCCGTTATTGTGACTCATCGTGTGTCTCTATAAGTTGTATTTCCTGATAACAGGTTACCCTTAATTTAACGCTACTCTCGGTGCAGTTTAAACATTCTGAGTGACCATTTCTTAAACTCTCTACAGACCAGGAGAGATATTGTTTGATTTATGCATGTAAAACTTAGTAAAACTTTCTTTCGGATTCAGTATTGGCGTATATTCTCTTCAATAGGATTCCTTCACAGCTAGAAATGTTCACCCTTCATCATTCTAACTATGCTGTTATTTCTTCTTCAGCTATAATTTGTAATTCACAATTTCTCATCACATTCTCGCTTCATCATCGTCAAACTTTGGGGCAGATTTTGGGCTATTCCTCTTCTTCTTCTTCAGAGTTCAGAAGGACGATCTTATCTCTGGTCTGAAGGTCTGTAATCACATTCTGACAGGGCAAATGTGATCAGTAATATACATATAAATATAATATTCATATTCATACACCTATAAATGATACGTTAAACATTTAGCAATACATAAATATACGACACAAAGCCTGCCAGTCCATAGTGTGAACGATCGTCTTGTCAACAATGCCATGCCTCTAACCCGGACAGCACAAGGTTCGAGCAACGCATCAATAGATGACGCAACAGATCAAGTACAACAGTTTGGATGACATAAAAGAGAGGGTAGGATAGTGAGCATGTTCGAGAAACGCCTTACATCAGTAGGAATGAGGTCGAGTGGCTTTCTGTCACTCGAGATCATCATTACGTCTAGAATGCCATTTTGCAATGTACAAAAGATTAATCCAAACTTTATCGAATGTCATAATTTAGCCTTGACTGAAGAGGAGAGGACAGACGAAGCTACTGGTTACTGCTAAAAGAACCATCTTTCTGTGAGAAAATGGACACGTCCCTCTTCCACTGAATGGGAGGTAGTTCCCCAATGAAGTGACGTTGCTCACTGCCTACGGAAAGCAAGTATTAAGTATGATACATGATGCCCCACTGGACGGACATCAAGAAAAGCAACAATTACGTATCATATATTTATTGGCTTTGAGTGAAAGGGACGTTGTTAAAAACTGTAAACAACTGAATAACATAACTAACAATAAAACAAACATAATCAGGTTAGTTCTAAAGTTCCATTGCAAACTGCTGTTTGCTTTTGGGACTTGTGAGGAAAGAACCATTTACACAAATCCTAATGGATTATCTAAGTTCAAGTTCAAGTATGTTTATTGAGATAAGCAATAAATACATCTCAAAGGGATTGAGTAGCTTAGGCTATTTCTACCCCCCCCCCCCTTCTAAGGCCATTGGCTAAAATAAAGGTGGAAATATCTATAATTACTTATCATGATTTGTTAAAACAGAAATTCCTGTAAGGATAATAAAGCCAACATATGCCATCAACCATTTGGCCAAATAAAGTACTTTGTTTAGATTGTCAAAGGTTGTGTAGGCATAACATGGGAACAATTATAAGTCTAGAAATTTTTGGAATATTGTGAATTGTACATAAAAACTTTAGCCTATACCACCCTTAGATGTTTTGATAAGATTGCACTAAACGACTATGGACAGTGGTTTTTGCCTCAAAACAGGGAATGAGCAGGATGAGGGAATGTCCTGAATATTCGCTGCCAGAGCGACCATTCAAGACTCTTTGTTGTTCACCATTCCTTATTATTCTCGGCCAGGAAGTACGAGGCCCACTGAAAATGACGAAACAAATGATATGTCAGGTAAAGTTTAGCGAGGAAATATTAGTTAGTTGATAGGTGTTGGTTAGTGATTTATTATTCGCCCGATACCTATCCTGTGGGCGTTGGTGGTAAGGGTTAACGCCGCTGGGTGGGTATGAGGTGCATAATAAATGACTAAACTAAAACTGTTTTATGTTACTTAATTTAAAACAGAAACTGCAGATTGAATGTGCAATTTTTCTGGGACATTTAGGTAAAGTGCAAGTCAAGACTGAAGACAAATTTAACAAGTATTAAGGTGAGAACAATAATATTAAGGTGAGAACACTGAGCCTGGAGATATTGTTATGTATCATCTTACTACCGTTATCTCACTAATTCTAAAGCTAGTTACTGAGAGAAAGGTTAGGGTCAGTGAAATACTTGCGTGATATTCCTGGGAAGCGTAAGACAGACATAATAAATGTTGAGTCAAACTCAGCCGTTGTGTGAGTAGTTATCAATAGTGGCGACGCATTTATATATAATTGTTATGGTGAGTGTGAGAGTAAACACTTTTTAGTTAAAAAGATCTTAGTAATCCTATCACTCGTTTTAGAAATATAGAATTGACGTCGGCCAAAGATTGCCGCTGGCAATTTCAGTTGATTTAATCATCCTCAGGTGTGTTTGATGACAACCATGATCTGTAGTAATATCATGGTAACCAGCAACAATATATTTTACTGCATCCCTCAAAATGCATCATTCTTAGTAAAGAGGCCCACTACTTCCTACAATATGGACTGATAAGACCAAACCATCAGTTTGGATGACATAAAAGAGTAGGAAGGATACTGAGCATGTTCGAGAAACACCTTACATCAGTAGGAATGAGGTCGAGTGGATTTCTGCCATTCAAGATCAACACACAGGAAGCAAGCAGCCCGTAGCAGCTGTCTAACTCCCAGGTACCTATTTACTGCTAAGTAACAGGGGGCATCAGGGTTCAGCTCAGGGTTACCTGGTTGATACCTGGTTGATGGGGTTCTGGGAGTTCTTCTACTCCCCAAGCCCAGCCCGAGGCCAGGCTTGACTTGTGAGAGTTTGGACCACTAGGCTGTTGCTTGGAGCGGCCCGCAGGCCCACATACCCACCACAGCCCGGTTGGTCCGGCACTCCTTGGAGGAATAAATCTAGTTTCCTCTTGAAAATGTCCAGGGTGAAAGAAGCTTTGCCCATTTTGTTTTTGCCATCACCGGGATCGAACCCAGACCCTTAAGGATTAGGAGACCAGAGCCACCAGGCCCCCATTATGTATGTGTATGTGTATGTGTGTGTGTGTGTGTGTACCTTGGTGTCCTCCTCTTCTCTCCACATACATATACACAACTTCAAGACTAGCCACGACCTCACTCCCCGTAGCCACAGTAAGGAGTTACTCTCCTCCTTACGTAAGGAGAGTGAGGTATGCAGGCACAAACTATATGTGGCCCTGCACACACACACACCTGTATGTTGATGCGTCGCCTGTGGGCAGCGACGCGCCTCATCACCAGCCACGACGCCGCCACCAGCACCGCCGCGCTCCCTACAGCCACCACCACCGCCATCACCACCAGCGTCGCCGAGTCGTGGCGCGCCATCATATCGTTCTGGTGGACATGTTGACGTTAGTGCTGGGAAAGTGTAGCGTTGGTGGTGGGGAAGAGTAGCATTGGTGGTGGGGAAGAGTAGCATTGGTGGTGGGGAAGCATGACATTAGTGGTGGGGAAATAAAATATTATTAATAGCAAACTGTGTCGTTAATATTTTAATTATTTATCAGTAAATCACATAGTGGAACAGACAAATTATGAACCGGTTCATCAAAACACACACACACACACACACACACACACACACACACACACACACACACACACACACACACACACACACACACACACACACACACACACACTCACACACACACACACACACACACACACACACACACACACACACACACACACACTCACTCACTCACTCACTCACTCACTCACTCTCTCTCTCTCTCTCTCTCTCTCTCTCTCTCTCTCTCTCTCTCCGCACTATTTATGTATAATATCCTTCTATCTTTTCACTATTTATTCCACTATTAACTTATACAGAATATCCACAGTATAATACAACTATTCTAGACTATCCATCTTACGGGCTATTCATGCCCATGCCACCTCTTGGGTGGCTTAATCTTCATTAATCAATCGACTATCCATCTTACTATCCAAATTACTCACCATCCATTCACTTAAGCCCTTCGTGGAAGACGGCTTAGTTGAATGGTCGCCCTTCCCGTAGATAGAGTTGAGAATATCCTCCTTACTGACATTCTGCGCAGAGCCTCCTGCCTTCTGTTGGGACACAAAGTTGTATTAACCGTGATGGCTATGTGGGAGGGAAGGAGGGAGGGAAGGAGAGAAAGAGGAGGGTGGGGGGCAGTTGTCAACATGTAAAGTTAGTGGACAACAGGTAAAATGTCGGTGATCCATAGGTGGGGATCCACACCCAGTGGCCAACAGTTACTGCTCAACAAGTAAATCAATGACCAACGGTAAACAGTCAACAGGCAGACAGTGACCAATGGGTAACAGTTGGTCAATAATAGGTGAACACACATATTGACACGTGTGCACCTATACATAAACCTACACACATACACACAGGAAGCATTTGATTATATCCCAAGCATGTCTGATCCTCAGATGGTCCGGGCAATACGTGCTTGACTTCCCATATAATGTTCTCGACTGACAATCGATAATTCCGGGTTCGAATCCCGGACGGGACAGGAATTAGTCAGCATGTTGTGGGGTTGCATCCTGAGAAGGGTCAGTAATTCGACCTTTGGGGGACCTTGATATAAGCCTAACATATACTATATGTATATACTGGCTGCCTGTCCCCCGACACAAAGAATTAACATGAGTTTATCGCACATATTTACTCTTCAGCCGATTGTAAGCAGCACTATGTGAATATTTTGATGTGAAAAAATATGTCTACAAATTATTATGAACAAGGTTTTAAATAACCATATGTTACGTTTGTAACTATAATAATAAAGACTGAACATCAACATACCGAGATATGTTGTCCCTCGGAGCCTTGGCCTCCAGCTTGGTGTGAAGCAGTTGCGTTTCCCGAAGGCTTGCTTGTCACCCCACTTTGTCCGGCTCCTGCTCCTCCGAGGTTCTTAGGTGGGCCGGAGGGCACTATGGTCTTCTTTGGAGTGGTAGGGGTGGTAGAGGTGGTAGTTATGGTTGTGGTGGTCGTTGTAGTAGTAGTAGTCGTAGTCTCCGGCTTCTTGGTTGAATCTTGCTGTATCGAAGTTTCACCGTCGGATGCTGCAATGGTTGTATTAAGATTTCCTTGTTGTTGGTAGTTGGTGAGGTTACTTGAAGATCCTTGCTGATGTGTACTGCTGATATTACTTGAAGATCCTTCTTTCTGCGTAGTATTACTTGAGGATCCAAGTTGCTGCGTGTGGGTGACGTTACCAACTAGTTTTACCAATTGTCCAGAGAGCTCGCCGCGTCCACTGGCCTGTGTTCGATATTTCAGAGTCAGTGGCACGATAACAGCCACAGAGAGACCGCAGATGATGACCAGAGCTGTGATGATGCCGGCGAGGTAGCAGTCTCGCTGGATGTGTGGGTTGGTGGTGGGTCGGGTGGTGACGAAGGTGGTCGGCGAGGTACTTCCTTCATCCTGAGGCAAGCTCGAGTAGGTCACAGAACTCTCCCTCAACATGTTCACTCTCGGCCTCTTTTATCTCGATTTGAGAGAAATGATACCACAAACTCCTTTCTAAAATTAAAAGAAAACTGTTGGATTTTCCGAAGACAACACCTAGAGTAGTCCGATGGAAAATCCAATGTCATAATATCACTTGTTGACGAGACACTAGCTTCCGCTCGTGTCACAACGAAATTACCTCCTTTATAGTTTGTCTAAAACAAATATATAATTCTTGGCACTACGCAGTATGTAATTATTTGTATCTTATTGAAAAGCTTGATAACTGTTTATTTTCCAGGTAAATCGAGAGATGTAGCCTTAAATAATGGGCACGGTGACGTAAGGCAAGTATGAAGGTAAAGAGAAGACGTGATCACACTGGGCACAACCACGTACACACACACTGACACACTGCGAGCCGTGATCACTCCTCCACACTGGGGATTATCTTGGTGTTTGTCGAAACGCGAGTCCGAGGTATCATTCTCTCACCACCTCATAACCTCATATGCTCGCTTTTATCATAAAACAAAAACCAAATTTCAAGTCTTCACACTAGTTTCTTTATACGTGTAACTTTTTCATCACCATTTCCCAGATACACTATATATTTCAAGATACAAGACTTGGTTAGCACGCGTAGATTCACAGGTACAATACTCAGGAAGGATACAGTTATCGAATTATCTCGCGTAATCAAAGAACTCGTTTTTAAATTTCGTGTTTAAGTGTGGGTGAGAGTTGAAGCCTGAGCAGTGAAGGTGTGGCCAGGTAGCGTGTTCACGGCCCTACTGCTGCTGCTGCTGCTGCTGCTCGCCTCTCCACGCAAGTGGCCTGCCAGCTGCTCCTCGCTCACACACTGGGAATACATAACGTCACCCACTGCGGATGCATAATGTCATCCACTAGGGATAGATGACGTCATCCACTAGGGATAGATAACGTCACCCACTGTGGATATATAACGTCATCTACTGCGGATAGATAACGTCGTCCGCTGTAGTTAGATAAAGGATTAGTTTGTTTTCCCGATGTCAGAGATAGGAAGCCTTTTACGTAGCTTACCCAGGTTCGCCTTGCCTCGATATCCTGTCCTAGCCTAGATATCCTAGGACGAATCAGTCCGTGTGGTCACCCAGCCAGTTACTGGCCAGACTAGACGGTGTTCACCAAATGAACCACTCAACATCCACTGCGACATACACCATTAGTTTCCAGGAAATATGATTGAGTTTCTCCATGCAGCCTAACTGCATATTCGTTCTAAAGCAGCAGGGAACATTGTAGAGTAGGAGAACTTTGCACGGATTTAAAGTTTAATGATCTGTCTTGATACAAATGAACTTTATTTGACTGTTAATTTATTATGCACCTCATACCCATCCCGTGAGCGGTAGTGGACCCCATATCCATCCCGTGAGCGGTAGTGGACCCCATATCCATCCCGTGAGCGGTAGTGGACCCCATATCTATCCCGTGAGCGGTAGTGGACCCCGTATCCATCCCGTGAGCGGTAGTGGACCCCATATCCATCCCGTGAGCAGTAGTGGACCCCATATCCATCCCGTGAGCGGTAGTGGACCCCATATCCATCCCGTGAGCGGTAGTGGACCCCATATCCATCCCGTGAGCGGTAGTGGACCCCATATCCATCCCGTGAGCGGTAGTGGACCCCATATCCATCCCGTGAGCGGTAGTGGACCCCATATCCATCCCTTGAGCGGTAGTGGACCCCATATCTATCCCATGAGCGCAGAGACCGAGCAGATAGCCTTGCTATTGGTTAGGATAATCTCGATGAACCTAAAAGGCTTCCTGGTGATTGTTTTAAAAGATGAATAAATTTTTCTTCTTCATTCAGATTTTAGTGCATTTTAAATTCCAATAACATACCCTCGTTACATCTATGAACATTCTAAACCCTTATGGCCTTACAGGTGGTAGCTCATGTGGTTTAAGTTAAGACGAGGCTTCATTCGAAAAATTATAGCGTCTGTGTAAACGCCAACAGGTGTTCACAGGTTCACAGATGTTCCACAGATACACAGGTGTCACGGGTTTATAGACTGACTCGCGCCAATCACGGACCACCAACTCATATCAATGTTGCAGTGTCGTTTGGCTAACTATTTTCTCGTAAAATAATAAAACAAAAAGTAAATTACTTCATATATGATTGCCGAAGCACAATTATATCGCCGGCACATCTGTGGTCAACAATGTACAACCATAATTATTTGAGGATCAAATACGTCACAGACTTCACTCTTATACTACGTATTAGTTCAACCCTTGTCATTCTTTTTGCTTGTGTGGAACAAGTAACATTACCATCTCCAGGTTGTGCTCCCTGGATCACGTTAACAACGTTACCTTTTTTGTGGTGCTCCTTGGATCACACTAAGAATGCTACCGTCTTGCTACATATGATAATTACCTAAGTGCAGTTACATGATGAGAGCTACGCTCGTTGTGTCCCGTCTTCCCAGTACTCTTGTATAACACTTTGAAACTACTGACGGTTTTGGCCTCCACTTTCTTAACTTATTCCAACCGTCTAAAGCTCTGTTTGCATAATTAAATTTTCTAATATTTTTTTCGGCAGCTTTGCTTAGTTAGATTAATTCTATGACATCTTGTTCTTGAAGCTCCGGTCTCAATGATCCTTCTTCATCAATTTTGCCGATTCCCGTTACTATTTTGTACTCAAGTGATTATATTACCTCTTTTCCTTCTATCTTCTGGCATGTTTAATGCCTCTAACCTCTCCTTGTAGATTAATTCCGCAAGACATTTAGGTCCATGTCTTTGCACCTATTCAAGTTTATTAATGTGCTTAAGATATGGGCAACATACAACCACTGCATATTCCAGCTTTAGTTTCACAAAGGTCGTGAACACTTTCTTTGATATTCATCATCTATGTTTTATAAAATAAATTATGAAATTGGGAAGTGTAGCATAGGCTCCTCACACAATGTTCTTTATGTGGTCTTCAGGTGACAGTTTTCTATCAAGAACCACTACGAAATCTTTTTCTTTATCAAAATTTTTTAAAGATGTTTTACATAATTTGTAGGTTGTGTGTGTCCTATTTCCTCCTATTTACATTCCATAGCATGGCATTTATTCACTTCAAGTTCCATTTGCCGAGTGTTGCTCTATACACTTATTTTGTCCAGCTCTTCTTGAAGGGCATGATAATCATTTACGTTTCTTATCTTCCCTAGTATCTTGGCATCACTAGCAAACATGTTCATATAAATATGTATTCCTTCTGGTAGATCATTTGTGTAGATAACGAACAGTATCGGTGCAAAAACTGAACCCTGTAGTTCTCCACTCGTAACATTTATCCAACCTGGATAAATATTGCATAAGCATGGGAATCAGATTTAAGATAAAGGACATTTCTTGGTATAACATTTGGCCTCCTGATAATCACTGAGAATGAAAGATAGAAAGGGCCCTTCATAACATTATTTTTGCCATGCTGAGGATGCCAAATCATGTGCCATGATGGGAGTCCTGGATGACTGAGTATCCTTGGCACTCCAAAATAATGTGCAACTTCATAATAATCCTTAATGGGCCTACCTCCAGAGATATTGAGCAAAATGAACATTTCTCTGGTGCTCTAAGTTCAGTAACATATTTGGCAATTGTCACTGGAGGCTTACTAATATGTACAGTATAAGCAATACCGTTTGTGTCAGAACACGAGGTTGAAAGATGATCCCAGTGCTTATAGAAATGAGTGAATCAATAATGCAGTGACTCACTCACTCAAATCGGTGTGATTTGAAATGCAGCTTTTAATTATCTACAACACCAGCTATGTTTGAGTGGTCAAAGTACAGTAATTATCAAAAGTGATGAACAAGTTTTGCTATACTGTACAGTATGTCACAATAGTCAGTTTCTGGATAACATTCAGGATGCCAATATGAGAGTAAAAAAGATGATCTGTCAGAGGAGTTATTGAATATTTTACCAGCTAAAATGGGCCTATATAAAGTAAAACTTACAATCCTGAAAATCAGGGCATTTATATGGCAAGCAACTGATAATTGAAAAATGCAGTTTTGACAATAAGGTGCAGAGGAAGGGTTAGGGGGGATAAGAGATATTCGATAGGATTGCATGCAATTTATGATCAATAATTGCAACCCACCTTTCTCCAACTGTCATGGAAGGCAATATGACAAGGTTGAAATCCAAGGAACTAATTTCGGAGAGATGCGATTGATATGAAATGTTGCTTTAGCAGCAATGTATACTAGTTCAATTGCAGTAATGACAGCCAACAGATAAAACAAGTGTAAAGAAGTGTGGCAGCTGGAGCATAGGTCAAAGTTCACTATAACAATTATAGGACTGCAAGCCAGCTTTTCTCCAGTGAAGCAAATTTGTAGGAAAAACTATTATGGGCTTCTCACTCACTAAACATGTCTCAGTGAAGATGAACAGCAAAAGGCTTGATAATGTTCCAGGACAGACCAAAACGTGGTCGCATTCTCCAGCTTGAGTTGTGGTTTGGTCAAGAACAACAAAAAATTACCAAATAATGACTTGAATCTCTCTCTTAGCTCCTACTCCCAACAATGTGAGGGCAGATTTAGTTCAGCCAGCTAAACTAAACTGTTGATTCAGCCATTCCACACAGCCTCCCATTTAATCCATATCCCTCACCAAAGAAGCATGTTTTCCCACAGGTACTGCTGTTCCTGGGTAGATTCAACTGATAAAGGGAAGTGCAGTATAATATATGAGACTCCATGTAGGTAAAAACATACTAGTTGCATGAAATCTCAGGACAGTCTTTTGCCTCGCTTAACTTAAACCAAAGGATTAACTCAACTGACCACTGAAACCACATCAAGGAACCAACCATGAGAGATGTCAAAATAGTGAAGTGCTGAATGTTAAAAGACAATGGATACATTTTTAATGTATTTGTAATGACATACAAAAGTTGCTAATAAAAAAATATAATCAGGTTATATTATCTTTTATTGGTGACTAGTTACAGGAGCTACTGCATTCTCTATATTTACACGAGATCTCCCTTGGAACCCCATGGTTGGAGCCACATGTTATACACAAATAAGATGGGCTCCTCAGGTGATGGGCAAGTTAATATATTTGTTAAGGGTAAATTGTTAAGTGTTCAACTGCTTTACACCTTAGATACTAATCCCAGAATGTTGATTTTTCTTACACATTACATCTGTAGTAAAACTATTTTACTGTGCACTGAGAAGCAAGACTGATGACTGTTCCCAGGCCTATTATGACTGTTATAATTACAATGAAGGAAATGGTATTGTAAGAACATTAGAAACTCAAAACAAAGATTAGATCTCATGCTATTTCATCAGCAGGAAAAATAATTTCTCTGGCAAAGCAGTTTGATTAATTGTATTAGTTTATGTCTAAGAATGATACCTGATGAAACATACAATTCAGACATGAAAAATACAATTTTTTTACGATACAGAATGTATAAATAAAAATCGGATTGCCAAATTTTCAAATACTTTAAGTGATCCGAGGTCAAACTAATCTAAATCAATTGATATTTTTACCCTTTTATTCCACAATGTGTCCCACGGACGGTACTTACACACTCTCAAGAGAGCTAGAAAGTTTTTAGGAGATTTACTTATCAATAAAAAGAAAGATTACTGTACACTGCCAGATACAATGTGGCAATCTTTTTAGTCACTAATTACATCATGAGGAATGTATTTTTATTCAGATACTATACACTTGCAGCAAAACAGTATAATCTACCTAGATGCTGAGAAATACACCCTTGAACTGCACTATGCTGAGGCTAAAAAACAATTGGATTAAGGCTTAGTGGTTAGCAAGACTGTAGTTACATTGTAAATTTTAAACAGTCATAAACACAACCTACTTTTCTTGATCTTTACAGAGACTGTCTTGCAATTTACAATGAAATTCAAATTTTGCATCTGCCAATTAGATGTTATGGTAAATAGAATTACTTGCTCCACAAACCTATGCAACACGACACACATTCCTACTGCAACATTAGCAATAGCAGTCGGTATCAACCACTTGCACCATCACCACTCTCTTAATTTGTGTGATGCAAATAATAAGTTTTGAAAATATTTTTAATGTAATTTTTTTTATTTCACTTTCAAAATTTATTCTTAATTATTTTAAAGATTAACAGTTACAACTGCATTCTTCCAAATAAAATACTATTTGAAATTAATTCCTGGGTTTATACTCACAGCTGAGTAAAAGAACTGAACTGAATTTTTAATTATTTGGGTATAAACTGAACACATTTCACTTATAAACTAACTCAGACAAGCTTCAAAATAAATAATGATGCTAAATCACAAATTTCAGTCAACCGCTTATGCACAACACTCGACACAATCTATGCATTTTTTTTGTTTTTAAAGAAAAGATTATGTACAATAAAATAAATTACATTAGACATTGAACTAAAATGTTATGCTATCTACACAAGGGATGGCCCAATCCCTACCAGCAGTTGTATGTGTTTGGCCTTTTACCACTCTTCAGCCACACTTACAAGTCGCAAAATATTTAAAGTGAAACCTCTTTCCTACTTCAGTTTTAACTGGTACTGTAACACCATATCTAAAACTTATTACAGACTGCATTAAGTAACATCATTTGAAATAAAACTATTTAATTTTTCTTTGCATCTACACACTTAATTTTACTATTCAAAAGTAAAACAAATCTAACATGGACAACCCAATTGCACTTGATACCAATATATTGTACTAACACAAAGTGTCTGGAAATTAAAACTTCTAACACTAATATAGGCTTTCTTTAATAATCACTGTGTTAAAGATCACTGTAATCACTTTACTAAAGATGTAACCATTCACTGGGGTGGGATTATGCATATTTTTGTGGCTCAAACAAGTAAATACTGCAAATTTGCTTTTCTTTAAAACTTATTTGAGAACTATAAAATATTCTGCTGTCAGTGCTTACATTCAAATATAACTTTATTGTTAACAGGGCACATTATTTATCTACAGTAATGAAACTAAACTATTCCTCCATCAAAATATGCACATTCACAACCTTGGCTTATAAGGAGAAGGTAGCACTTCACAAAGAACAACATATTACCATTACTAAACCAAAGTCCTTAACGTTTTCATATATGCCACTTCTTTTTCATTTTTATAAAAATGATGCAATATGAACAAAATAAATACTAAAATATGAGGTGAAATGGAGAAGTTACAAATGAAAAGGACTGGCAAATATTAGTAAATACTAAACTATAAGCAATGCCAACTTATTCATCTGAGATACAATTCCTGGTCATTATATTTTGGGGGTCACTCATTTCCAGTTCAGGATATCCATGTTCTTTGCTTTCTGCAGTCCAAAGGTGTTGAATAACTTCATCTCACTGGTTTATGTGCAAGAAAGCACAAATAATACTATTAAAAAAAACTGAAACGCTTAATTGATGAAACTAAAAATATCACTGAAGGGTACATTCAACCACTGTTTTGCTGGGAATCTATCACAGTTTGTCATCAGCTGTAAGGCTTAGCTAAAATCACATTAAAACTATAATGCAATATTCACACTGATTACTGAAACACAAGTTTCTAATCATGCTTGAAAAAATAAAAACAATAGCTTTACTAGGTCCCATAATCATAAAAATGATAAAAAGACATAAAAAAATATCCTATGAGAAAGGATGTAAGAACTATCTCTCACATAGTGGGAGATAGTGATGTACAACACCAAGACATCTTCACCTACTGGTGAGTAGATCCACCAGTAGACCAAGCTGAGGATGCTCTACCAACTGAATTGGGTAGAGCACAACACACGAGAATACATGTGCTTTATGCATAGTGCCACATTTGTAGGGTGTGTGAACACTATCCATAACATAAGGGAAAAGGTGGGAGATGGTTTGATATATTTCTCTGATAATTTTGTGGCACTGTTCTGAATGTTGAAAAAATAATAAAGATGAGTCTTAAGACCTGAGAAACTATGTAGCATAGTTTGTTATCCTGAGACTGCTACTTCACTCGCCAGCCTTTCCCTAGATGTCACCCTGCAAGAGGCATCCATCGCATGGATGCAACAATTTCATCAGGATTTGAGTTCAGTGTTACTGCACTTGTTGAGATACTATTGAAACCACTATTCAGGTCAAAAGAGCCAAGATGATAAGTGTTGTATTCAAGATCACACTGCACCCTTATCACAAGCTCTAGATAAAGTGTTTGTCACAAACCTTACACATGACACACAATACAATCACTGTCTGGGTCATGTTTCTGTCCCAGGACCACATGTCACATCCAGTGAAGCACATTTCTTGTCCTATGGACGTATGAGACCTCTCTGAGTAAGACCTTCAAACCGCTTGTAGGTATAGTTGATGAAGACCCAGTCCTTGTAGCCTGCCTCACCCTCCTTCACTGGTGGAGAAGCAGCTGCCAAAAAAATGAATTATTAAAACAAAATTATTACAGAGATATAAAGACAAGCATTTATATGATTGAATGGTCTCAATATCTGTAATGGTGTCAAATATTGGGAGGGCAGAAAATGATGTTAACATTGGCTTAATTCTTACTGCTTATATGCCTATGTTTACCATATCTAGTACACTTATTTCTGTACAGTATTTAAATTAAAGTAGAGCATGAAGAATCTTCTTGAATTGTTTAGGGAGTGAGAGGAAAAGGGAGAGAGAGAGAGTGGAGGTGGGTGTGTGAGAGGGAGTGTGAGGGGAAAAATGTAAGGAGGGGAGTGAGAGAAAAAGGGAAGGGGAGAGTGTGAGAAAAGGGGGAGGAGAGAGGAAAAGGGGGAGAGTGAGTGTGGGGGCAGGGGAATGGGAGTGTGGGGGCAGGGGAATGGGAGTGTGGGGGCAGGGGAATGGGAGTGTGGGGGCAGGGGAATGGGAGTGTGGGGGGGGATGTTGGGCAGAGGGAAGAGAGGGGAAAGGGGGGGCCAGCAGGTGGGGAGGGAGTGTGTGTAATTACCTAAGTATAGTTACAGGATGAGAGCTACACTTGTGGTGTCAACTCTTCCCAGTACACTGTCAAATAATGCTTTGAAACTACTGATGGTTTTGGCCTCCACAACTTTCTCACTTTTGTTTTAACCGTCTACCACTCGTTTGCAAAAGATAACTTTTTAATACTTTTCGGCACCTTTGTTTTTTTAGCGTGGGAGGGAGGGGAAGGGTTAGTGGGAGGAGGGGGGAGGGTTATGGTGGGGGGGGGGAAGGGTTAGTGGGAGGAGGGGGGAAGGGTTAGTGGGAGGAGGGGGGGAAGGGTTAGTGGGAGGAGGGGGGGAAGGGTTAGTGGGAGGAGGGGGGGAAGGGTTAGTGGGAGGAGGGGGGGAAGGGTTAGTGGGAGGGGGGAAGGGTTAGTGGGAGGGGGGAAGGGTGGGGGGAAGGGTTAGTGGAAGGGTTAGTAGGAGGGGAGGGGGGAAGGGTTAGTGGGAGGGGAGGGGGGAAGGGTTAGTGGAAGGGTTAGTGGGAGGGGGGGGAAGGGTTAGTGGGAGGGGGGGGGAAGGGTTAGTGGGAGGGGGGGGGGAAGGGTTAGTGGGAGGGGGGAAAAGGGTTAGTGGGAGGGGGGAAAAGGGTTAGTGGGAGGGGGGAAGGGTTAGTGGGAGGGGGGGGAAGGGTTAGTGGGAGGGGGGGGGAAGGGGTTAGTGGGAGGGGGGGGGAAGGGTTAGTGGGGGGGGCAAGGGTTAGATAGAGGGGGGGGAAGGGTTAGATGGAGGGGGGGGAAAGGGTTAGATGGAGGGGGGGGGGAAGGGTTAGATGGAGGGGGGGGGAAGGGTTATGGTGGGAGGGGGGGAAGGGTTATGGTGGGAGGGGGGAGGGTTATGGTGGGAGGGGGGGGGAGGGTTATGTGGGAGGGGGGGGGGAGGGTTATGGTGGGAGGGGGGGAAGGGTTAGATGGAGGGGGGGGGAAGGGTTAGATGGAGGGGGGGGGAAGGGTTATGGTGGGAGGGGGGGGAGGGTTATGGTGGGAGGGGGGGAGGGTTATGGTGGGAGGGGGGGGAGGGTTATGGTGGGAGGGGGGGGAGGGTTATGGTGGGAGGGGGGGGAGGGTTATGGTGGGAGGGGGGGGGAGGGTTATGGTGGGAGGGTTATGGTGGGAGGGGGGAGGGTTATGGTGGGAGGGGGGGAGGGTTATGGTGGGAGGGGGGGAGGGTTATGGTGGGAGGGGGGAGGGTTATGGTGGGAGGGGGGGAGGGTTATGGTGGGAGGGGGGAGGGTTATGGTGGGAGGGGGGGGGGGTTATGGTGGGAGGGGGGGGAGGGTTATGGTGGGAGGGGGGGGGGAGGGTTATGGTGGGAGGGGGGGGAGGGTTATGGTGGAAGGGGGGGGGAGGGTTATGGTGGGAGGGGGGGAGGGTTATGGTGGGAGGGGGGGAGGGTTATGGTGGGAGGGGGGGAGGGTTATGGTGGGAGGGGGGAGGGTTATGGTGGGAGGGTTATGGTGGGAGGGGGGAGGGTTAGGGTGGGAGGGGGAGGGTTAGGGTGGGAGGGGGGAGGGTTATAGTGGGAGGGGAGAGGGTTATAGTGGGAGGGGGGAGGGTTATAGTGAGAAGGGGGGGAGGGTTATAGTGAGAAGGGGGGGAGGGTTATAGTGAGAAGGGGGGGAGGGTTATAGTGAGAAGGGGGGGAGGGTTATAGTGAGAAGGGGGGGGGAAGGTTATAGTGTGAGGGGGGGGGGAAGGGTTATGGTGAGAGGGGGAGGGAGGGTTATAGGTGTGGGAGGGGGGGGGGAAGGTTATGGTGTGAGGGGGGAGGGAGGGTTATGGTGTGGGGGGGGGGAGGGAGGGTTATGGTGTTGGAGGGGGTTATAGTGGTTCTCATGAGGTTATCTTGAGATGATTTTGGGGCTTAGCAACCTCGACGACCTGGTCCTCGACCAGGCCTCCTTTTTGTTACACACCCCCAGGAAGCAGCCCAGTAGCAGCTGTCTAACTCCCAGGTACTGTACCTATTTACTGCTAGGTAACAGAGGCATCAGGGTGAAAAACTCTCCCCATTTGTTTCCGCCTCAACCGGGGATCGAACCCAGAACCTCAGGACTACGAATCCGAAACGCTGTCCACCCAACTGTCAGGACCTGTGGGAGGGGGGGTTATGGTGTGGGAGGTGTTGCATGGGGGGGGTGTTGCATGGGGGGTGTTGCATGGGGGGGGTGTTGCATGGGGGGGGTGTTGCATGGGGGGGGTGTTGCATGGGGGGGTGTTGCATGGGGGGGGTGTTGCATGGGGGGGGGGTGTTGCATGGGGGGGGGGGTGTTGCATGGGGGGGGGGTGTTGCATGGGGGGGGGGGTGTTGCATGGGGGGGGGGTGTTGCATGGGGGGCGAGGTGTTGTAATTACCTAAGTGTAGTTACAGGATGAGAGCTACGCTCGTGGTGTCCCGTCTTCCCAGCACTCTTTGTCATATAACGCTTTGAAACTACTGACGGTCTTGGCCTCCACCACCTTCTCACTTAACTTGTTCCAACCGTCTACCACTATTTGCGAAGGTGAATTTTCTTATATTTCTTCGGCATCTGTGTTTAGCTAGTTTAAATCTATGACCTCTTGTTCTTGAAATTCCAGGTCTCAGGAAGTCTTCCCTGTCGATTTTATCAATTCCTGTAACTATTTTGTATGTAGTGATCATATCACCTCTTTTTCTTCTGTCTTCTAGTTTTGGCATATTTAATGCTTCTAACCTCTCCTCGTAGCTCTTGCCCTTCAGTTCTGGGAGCCACTTAGTAGCATGTCTTTGCACCTTTTCCAGTTTGTTGATGTGCTTCTTAAGATATGGGCACCACACAACAGCTGCATATTCTAGCTTTGGCCTAACAAAAGTCATGAACAATTTCTTTAGTATATTGCCATCCATGTATTTAAATGCAATTCTGAAGTTAGAAAGCATAGCATAGGCTCCTTGCACAATATTCTTTATGTGGTCCTCAGGTGATAGTTTTCTATCTAGAACCACTCCTAGATCTCTTTCTTTATCAGAATTCTTTAAAGATTTCTCACATAATATATAGGTTGTGTGGGGTCTATGTTCTCCTATTCCACATTCCATAACATGACATTTATTAACATTAAATTCCATTTGCCAAGTGGTGCTCCATATACTTATTTTGTCCAGGTCTTCTTGAAGGGCATGACAGTCATCTAAATTTCTTATCCTTCCTATTATCTTAGCATCATCAGCAAACATGTTCATATAATTCTGTATACCAACTGGTAGATCATTTATGTACACAATAAACATCACTGGTGCAAGAACTGAGCCCTGTGGTACTCCACTTGTGACATTTCTCCATTCTGATACATTGCCTCTGATTACTGCCCTCATTTTTCTATCAGTCAAAATTTTTCATCCATGATAGAAGCTTACCTGTCACCCCTCCAATATTTTCCAGTTTCCAGAACAACCTCTTATGTGGAACTCTGTCGAAAGACTTTTTTAGGTCCAGATAGATGCAGTCAACCCAACCATCTCTTTCCTGTAATATCTCTGTGGCTCGATCATAGAAACTGAGTAAATTCGATACACAGGATCTTCCAGATCGAAAACCATACTGTCTGTCTGATATTATATCATTTCTCTCTAGGTGTTCTACCCATTTAGTTTTGATTAGTTTTTCCAATACTTTCACTATTACACTTGTCAATGATACAGGTCTATAATTGAGGGGGTCTTCCCTGCTGCCACTTTTGTAGATTGGAACTATGTTAGCCTGTTTCCACCCGTCTGCTACGATTCCTGTACACAGGGATGCCTGAAAGATCAGGTGAAGTGGAATGCTGAGCTCAGATGCACATTCTCTCAGAACCCATGGTGAAACGCCATCTGGGCCAGCTGCTTTGTTCTTACCGAGCTCCTTGAGCATTTTTTCCACTTCGTCTCTAGACACCTCTATGTGTTCTATGTTGTTCTCTGGAATTCTTATTGTATCTGGTTCCCTAAAGATTTCATTTTGTACAAACACACTTTGGAACTTTTCGTTTAGTGTTTCACACATTTCCTTTTCATCTTCCGTGAATCTATTTCCCATTTTCAACCTCTGAATATTATCCTTTACCTGCAATTTGTTGTTTATGAATTTATAGAATAGACCTGGTTCTGTTTTACATTTGTCCGCAATCCCTTTTTCAAAATTTCTTTCTGCCTCTCTCCTCACTGCCGTGTAGTTGTTTCTCGCATCTTTGTATCGCTGGTATGTTTGGGGGTTCGGCCTCTTCCTGTATTGATTCCATTTTTGTGTCTTTCGGTCTCTAGCCCTCTCGCAATTTCTATTGAACCAATCCTGTTTCCTAGTTCTGCATCTCTGTTTTGGTATAAATTTTTTTGTACCTTTATCATATATTTCACAAAACTTGCCATACATCTCATTCACTTCCTTGCCTAGCATCAAGTCTGTCCAATTATACTCACTAAAAAAATTTCTAAGGTCACCATAATGTCCTCTCCTGAAGTCTGGTTTTTCAACTGCTTCAACCTCCTTATTTTCTTCCAGCTTATAACGCATTGCATACTTTATTCCCAAAAAGACATGGTCACTTTTACCCAAGGGAGGAAGGTACTGAATGTCAAATATCTCTTCCTCCTTCCTGGTAAATATCAAATCTAGCATGGAGGGAACGTCCCCTTCCCTCATCCTCGTAGCTTGTTTAACATGTTGATACAAGAATGTTTCCAGGATGAGGTCTACAAATTTACAGGTCCAAAAATCTTCTGTTTTAGCTTCATATGCTTCCCAGTCTATGGATTTCAAGTTGAAGTCACCGACTATCAACAGTCGTGATCTATCGTTATCCGCTCTCGCTATAATCTCTCTCATTATTGTTATAAGACCTTCACGTTTACTATCTAGCTCCTCCTTTGACCATGTGCTGCTTGGCGGTGGACTATATGCATTTATCATCATTAGTTTATCATCCTCATAGCAGATCTCTAGTGCTATTATGTCAACTTCTTGTGGATTGGCAGTCATTATTTCCTTCACCTTTAGGTGTTCTTTTACCAGCACAGCAACGCCACCGCCTTTCCTAATTTTTCTGTCCCGTCTCCGTCTCTTGTGTGGGGGAGGTGGTGTTGTGTGGGGAAGGAGGTGTTGTGTGGGGAAGGAGGTGTTGTGTGGGGAAGGTGGTGTTGTGTGGGGAAGGAGGTGTTGTGTGGGGAAGGAGGTGTTGTGTGGGGAAGGAGGTGTTGTGTGGGGAAGGAGGTGTTGTGTGGGGAAGGAGGTGTTGTGTGGGGAAGGAGGTGTTGTGTGGGGAAGGAGGTGTTGTGTGGGGAAGGAGGTGTTGTGTGGGGAAGGAGGTGTTGTGTGGGGAAGGAGGTGTTGTGTGGGGAAGGTGGTGTTGTGTGGGGAAGGAGGTGTTGTGTGGGGAAGGAGGTGTTGTGTGGGGAAGGAGGTGTTGTGTGGGGAAGGAGGTGTTGTGTGGGGAAGGTGGTGTTGTGTGGGGAAGGATGGTGTTGTGTGGGGAAGGAGGTGTTGTGTGGGGAAGGAGGTGTTGTGTGGGGAAGGAGGTGTTGTGTGGGGAAGGAGGTGTTGTGTGGGGAAGGAGGTGTTGTGTGGGGAAGGAGGTGTTGTGTGGGGAAGGAGGTGTTGTGTGGGGAAGGAGGTGTTGTGTGGGGAAGGAGGTGTTGTGTGGGGAAGGAGGTGTTGTGTGGGGAAGGTGGTGTTGTGTGGGGAAGGTGGTGGTGTGTGGGGAAGGTGGTGTTGTGTGGGGAAGGTGGTGGTGTGTGGGGAAGGTGGTGTTGTGTGGGGAAGGTGGTGTTGTGTGGGGAAGGTGGTGTTGTGTGGGGGAGGTGGTGTTGCATGGAGGGGGGGAAGGGAACTTTGAGGAGAAAGCGGCAAGCCGTTGCAACTGTATAGCACTGGGAAGGAGTCATGATAAGGATTTGGGATTGGACGGGGGGGGAAGGAACAATGCCCAACCACTTGGATGGTCGGGGATTGAATGCCGACCTGCATGAAGCGAGACCGTCGCTCTACTGTCCAGCTCAAGTAGTTGGGCACCATTGGGGAGTTTGGGGGGGGAGTGCTGTTAGAGGTAGGGGAGAGTGTTGTAGGGGGTAGGGGGGGGGGGGGTTGTATTTATATACCTGTATTGAATAATCACGGAAAGTTAAGGATTTTTTATAAATTAAAATTCTCCCCGATAAGTATAAATTATCCCCATAAAAATCTAAGCTGTGTTTTGCACCTATGAGCAGAATGAAAAATTATCAGCAGACTTTAAGCTATTATGTCAAGTTGCTAAAAACTAGTTTTATCTGATTCTACAAAACTTTATAACTTATGCCAAATACAACATGCAAATATCCTTTTCAGGCACTTCAGTTATGTAAAAATATCACTATCATCAAGTATCAAAGATCTAACAGCAATAATAACAAACATGACTTTGGAACCCAGCAGCCAGACTGATGATACAAAGCTGCCAGTTGTTTACACTCAAACTTTTAGGAAACCCTCGGCTACCTTCATCAGTCATTACCTGGCCAAATTATGTGCAGTATGAGAATATATTGATGCTGTACTATGGGACTGAATCCACACCCTTGAATTCTCCAGGCGCGCACACTACTGATTGGATTCAATTCCATCGCACGGCATCGTTATTTTCTCAGATACAGTACATCACGTCCTTGTGATTTCCCCGTGCATGTCCAGTATTGATACAAGACTTCACACAAGTAACATTTATCATGGGGGTAACATGACAAAGTAACGTTGCATTCACATAAATGACACTTAGCAGAATTAATGAACAAATTTTAAATCGGCACATGCCCAGCCATGAAGGATGTTGGATCAACTTTCAGCAGCAGACCGAGTCTTACTTTCAATAATAGTTGCAACAATTTTTCCAACTGATAAGATTAATTTCTCCTGCTTGAAAATATACCTCGACTGCCTAGCAATGCACTTTCATATCACTTGCAGAAAGCTGTGGTCACTCATCAAATGAATTAACAAAACTGCAAGTGCAAAAGCTTAATAAAATTTGTACATAAATGAGACCTAGCTAATATCACGTATTTCATCTAGTCAAGTCGATAAGCTCTGAAAACTGGTGTTCGTCTAAATCCTGCCCGATAACTTTGAATATATGTACAGTATATAAACTTGTTTCTACATTAATTAAACTGTTAATCCATTTCATAGAATTACAACATAAAGGTAGAACATTTGTCATAACAATGTATAAGGCATCTTCATTCAACAGTACAAGGTGGAAGGAAAACAAAAAATTTACGTAAAACAAAAATTCTTCACATAACCCCCCTTTTTCCTACCATTATTAATAACTAAATTTGCATTCATGTTGATGTTTGTAGATGATGCAAAGTTAATGAGGAGAGTAAGAACTTATGAGGACTACTGGGTGTTACATGGACAAAATTCAGGTGTAGTAAAATGGGTAAGGGAGATAAAAGACCTGAATTTAACTATACCATAAGAGGAAGGAAATTACAAGAACCAATAAGAGAAGACGACCTGGTAGTAGACAATATCAACACAAACACCAAAAGCTCTTATGCACTAACTTCCCATATGTTTACCATCAGCAGCATAAGGGAAATTAGCAACCAAGAATATCATTCAAGACTCTAAACAAGGAGGCTTTCAAGTCGTTACATGTTGCCTATGTGAGATCATTACTTGAATATGTAGCTATAGCCTGGAACCAACCTCTAGTGAAGCATATACAGAAATTCATAAAAGTTCAGAGGTGTGCAACTAGATTAGTATGATAATTGAGAGGCCTCAGCTATACTGACAAGTTGGAAAAACTCACCCTCAGAAAAGATATATGATAAAACTATGTACAAGATCTTGAGAGGAATAAAATAGCGGATAAAGGGAGCCTATTTAGATTAGAGAGGTGTAGGATGAGGTGACATCGTGGCAGTTGGACACAACTGAATCGAGATATGAGGAAGTTCTCATTCCTTGTACTGATGATTGGAAGTGGAATGCATTGAAGAAAGAGGTTGTTGAAACTCGCCACCCTGTGGCGTGGCAGTTGCCGCGAATATAATTTTTCACAATTATTTTGATAGTTTCTCATTTGTTTCTCCTCAGGGTTTTTGCTGTAATATTATTCAAGAGTGTGTAATTTGAGGAATTTATATAGTTCAATGTGGGAAACATAGCTATGCTCAAAATTATGGGGTGTGACATGTACAGTATATTATATTCTACGATCAGTGTTTTTGCCGTTATTGCACTATATATACATGTTGTATATACCTATCTACACACGTGTTCACCATAACGAACTATAACTTGGTATGGCGAGTTCAAATAACAAGAGTGCCCACGACACAGCATCTAGCAGACGCCACCTCACTCGCCAACATTCCTCCTACCACCATACTGTTATTGTTTTTATTACACTATTTACACATGTTATATGTAAGTATCTACATGTTTTGTTCACCATAACTGTACAACTAAGCTGATATGGTGTCCAAACAACATAATGGCCACAAAAACTGCAAGACAAGTGACAGCAGCTAGCAGACGACAGCCTCACTTACTCCCTTGCCAACACCTCCCTCACCAAAATGGCTCCTCCCAACATACTCCTTTTGTTGTTATATATAATGTGTGTGTATAGTGTAATAAGTACAGGTATCTACATTTGTGTTCACCATAGTGAACCACTAAGCTGGTATGGTGAGTTCAAACAACGAGAGTGGCTGCTACAAACCAGCCAGCTAATGCTACCTCCCTCCCTCCTCACCAAGATTCCTCCTCCCATCATACTATGCACATCACTAATTATAACCACAATCCTGCTATTATCAAAATCCTGGTCACTAAATCCTGTAAATGAATAATTTTCCACAAGTTTATTTTGTAAAGGAACAAAAGAAGTTGTTCCAAGATTTTTAGATGGACCAAACAATAGCAGTGTGCTGTGGCTAGCGCTGCGAACATCTTGAACTGCATTGTGTTCACTGATGTCTGAACATTGTACACAGTCTTTATCATAGTCAGGCTCTTCTGTAATACTATCATGGCTAAATAATACGTTACATATATACTTTGACATTATTAGGCGATGCTGTGGTCACAAGCTGAACAGCAGTGCCGTTAGCTCATGCTGTATGAGCCAGCCTTGGTTGCTCACTCAGTACCGAGGCTCTCACACTCGGGAATGTTGCCCACGATTTTTTTTTTTTAATTGCATCTGTTTACTAGAGCCCTGAGGAAGCTGATGTGAACCCTGTATACCTGTGGGAGTTTTGAATCCTAAGCTATACCTTCGATCGCCATGAGGTGCTCTGTGCACCCTCGATTTAGTGCCTCAAGGCGCTCTGCGCAGTGCTGTGGTTAAATTGAAAATGGTTATCTCTGTCCACTTTGACTATTCCTCTCAATATTTGGTAAGCAATAATCATATCTAGTTAACTCTTCATTTAAGTCATCAGATCAAGTTTTTAAACAGGGTTTTACAGCTTATCAATTCTAGCACTAGACTTACTACATAACTATTTTGCTATCTTTTTGTGCTTGAAGATGCACATTTAATTCTTGTTTGATGTAGTTTATGTAAAATAAATTTGGAAGTACAGTAGTCTCGTACAATTTTAAACACTTCTTATGGTTGCCAGATTCCCGCATGCTGCTGCAATCTTTACTTGTGTGTATTACTGGTGATAGTGCTGGTATTATAGCTACTACCAAGTCTATTTCTCTAAATGTATAATTTTGTCTATTAGATGTTTCATATTTGAGCCAATGTACACCACCAGTTGGAAGGGTCTCAAACCATGTTGCAGAAAAAAACATGATAAGCAGTACTATAAATTCCATAACTGAAAAGTAATTTTTATCCACTGGATTAAAGCACTATTCACCAATAAAAAATAATGTAGTCATCCCCGAAGATTTATTATAGTAATATGAGAATCTCTTAGTTATATGGACCAATTAATCAAGAAATTCATTTTCAAAATACTGTATACCATAATAAGTGCTTCAGACTTATCATTGTTTAAAATATTTCCAGCGCTTCCCCCTCCCCCTCCTTTTTATGGAGGGGAGGGGAAGGAATTGGGAAATCGAGGGAGGGGTGCAGCAAGATCAAGAAGCTCATTTATGTACACTAAAAGATCAGCAGCAGTAATCATGCATGACCCCGCAGCCATGGAAACTCAAAGTGCTAACAGATTTTCCATTGACAGTCCAAGTTGGCTAAATTGTAAGCATTAGTTCACGGTCTCCATAACAATTACCAAACAAACAATTATATGCAATTTTGAAATAAACAGGCCTAAGAACTTGCAAAAATGCATAATCAATAATAAGCATTTCTTGACGGAATGATGCACAAACCTACTTAAGTTATTCCTCAAAACCTGTCCTGCTTGTAATTAATAAATGCCAATTAAGAATATTGCACATGCTAAAAGAAAGTCTTATGAATTATGACCAGTGAACTAAGAGTTGGTTTTTTCAAAGCCGGATGAAGTGGGCTTCCAACACACGCATCACGGTGTGTAATTCTCGAACAGTCCTTATCAGGCCACAAATCTGTTCAAATATTAATAACTCGTCAGACAAAAAATGGGGATCCTTCACAAGCCACAGGTTTCCTGTCCGCGACAGGGCTATTGGTGACGGTGGTCATCAGGAAAATTAAGGTAAACTTCACTCATTTAAAGCCAAGAAGCATACGGCAAATGAAGGAAAAAATTACATATTCATATAGCTGTTGTGTTCACTTTTGTCACTGCCCACATTCAAAATACAGCAGCCCATGCAGAATCTTCCCCAACTCAAACACATCTTTCCCTAAAATTTTTAAGTCAATTAACCTTAACCAAGCATCGAGTTTCATCCTGATAAAAAAATTAATTAAAGCTTTCCTCTTTATACAGTATATTAAAAAAAAATGGTTATGTATAGCAAGCATTCACTTATGAAACGTTTTCCATAATTAAAAAATACATAGGTACAAGTCTCTTGCTCTCGAGTCTGTAATTGAAAGCCTCCCAAGAACTTTACTAAGAATAATTGGTAAAGTTTCCTCCCTGCCCAAGATAATTCATACTTAGTAGTTTGCAGTTTTAGAGGAATTGTCAGCAGTTATAATTACCACTTATTGTATTTATATAATTTTCTTTACTCCATATCGCACTTTAATGGGGGTGGAGGAAAAAGAGCAATAATATAGTGCAAGAAGGTTAACTGGCATTAAATAAAGCACTTGTCCAATAGTCATGTCATCCACACTACACAGCATAACTTATAAGCACCACTACCCCTAAACAGTTGTATACTGTTGGAACAATTTGAGTGAGAAGGCAGTGGATACCAAAAGCATCAGTAGCTTCAATGCAGCATATGACATTATTGAGAATACAAGACACCACGAGCTTAGCTCTCATCCTGTAACTTCACTCAGGTAATTAATAGGTAGTAGTAATCCACAGCAGAACCCCTACGAGGTGTATAGTGCTCTTTATATGCCAAAAAGAGTACAAATACATTTACCTCTTTCATACAAATGGTTGCCATCCTGCCTTCATGTTTTGCTACATCACAGTTCTGACACACTCGATATACACACTCAACATTACACTATACTGCTTGCTACATCCACCTCATTTGACCATAATCACTCTTCATCTTCACCCCTCTCTTCTAACACTCATTTTTATAAATCAAACATGCTTAAACCACATGGGTATGTGCTCCTCAACAGTCATTACATTTTGGACTCCATATCTTTCCATATATATACATATACACACACACACACAGGTTAGTACCATTTGACACAGTAACACACAAGAGACTAGTGCAAAAGCTGGAGATGCAGGCAGGAGTGAAAGGTAAGGTACTCCATTGGATAAGGAAGTACCCAAGCAACAGAAGACAGTGAGACACTGTGAGGGGTGAGGTCTCAGATTGGCGAAGCGTCACCAGGCGAGTCCCACAGGATTCAGTCCTTGGACATATACAGTACTGTTTCTGATATGTAAATTCTCTCTCAGAGTATTTAGAATCGTTCCTCTCATTGTTTGTTGATGCAAAAATTATGAGGAGGATTAAGACAGAGGAAGATGGTATGAGGCTACAAGATGACCTAGACAAACTGAATGAATTGTCCAACAAATGGCTACTAATATTCAACCTGAGTAAATGTAAAGTAATGAAACTAGGCAGTGGAAACAGGAGGCCAGACACTGGATACCGAATGGAAGATGAAGTCCTTCATGAAACGGGCAGAGAAAAAGATCTAGGAGTGGATATCACACCAAACCTGTTTGCCAAATCCCACATAAAAATTTTAGAACATCTGTGATGTACACAAGGCTGGCTAACATCGGAATTGCCTTTAGGAACCTGTGTAAGGAATCATTCAGAACCTTGTATACCACACATGCAAGACCAATCCTGGAGTATGCGGCCTCAGCATGGAGCCCGTACCTTGTCAAACACAAGACAAAGCTGGAAAAAGTTTAGAGTTATGTTACTAGGCTAGTCCAAGAACTGAGAGGCATAAGCTACAAGGAAAGGCTGCGTGAAATGCATCTCACGACGTTAGAAGACAAAAGAGTAAGGGGAGGCATGATCACTACCTACAAAATACTCAGGAATTGACAGGGTAGACAAGGATAAACTGTTTAACACGGGTCATACACAAAGGGGCACAGGTGGAAACTGAGTACCACAAATGAGCCAACTTTTTCAGTAGTTAGCAGATGGAATGCATTAGGCAGTGATATGGTGGAGGCTGACTCCATACACAGTTTCAAATGTAGATACGATAGAGCTCGAGAAGCTCAGGAATCTGTACACCAGTGTATTGACGGTTGAGAGGCGGGACCAAAGAGCCAAAGCTCAACCCCCACAAGCACAACTAGGCGGGTACACACAACCAGTCCATCACCAGAGAAATCCACACTACATAAATTGTGAGCGTTACATTTCCTTGGACAACTCTCCATCTTTCAGGGGGTTGCCACAGTTGATAGCAGTGCACACAGTACAAATAAGTAAAAAAAAAAAAAAAAAAAAGAAAAAAAAAAAAACCTATTAAGTGAAGGAAAAAAAACTTGCAAAGGAATGGTTAGATAAAGAAAATGGAGAGATTAAAAGAGTGTAGGGAGAGTGTAGCCTGAGCCAAGCCATTAGTGGGGCATGCAGGGAATGCACATTTGACATTCTCCATGACATAACTTCCAGGAGTAATCCATACCAACCAGTCTACTGCATAGTATATATCTAATTACAGTATGTGTGTGAATCACATCAAGGATTATTAGCAAGACCTATTGTTTGAGCTACAATTCTGGACTCTGAGCACTCAATCAGCATGTTAAGCAATGTTTAACATACAGTACCACAGGAGACTATGAACAAGCAAAGTTTTGCTGAAACATCCATGGCACCATGGTTGCAAGTATCCCCCCCCTTCCCTTCCTCATGACACGCAATAAAAGAATCCCAGACAACTTCAACACGGCAAGTAATAAGTAAGTGAATTAAGCAAAATGAAGAAATTAAAATTGTCACCACACAACAGTTTTAGATGGAAGTTTTAAGCTAGTACAGGAACAAAACCATCTACATCAAGCAGTGCCTGTAATTCAGTTTTGACAAATAAACCAATAAATAAAATTGTTTGTGTAGCATTACATAATTTTATAAATATAGATTAAAATAAAGGCTTGTCAAAAACAGCACAAATTAAAACAGTTAATTAATGTGTATTCTGTAAATTCATGAAGTAAATGATTAAAAAAAATACAAAGAGCTGAGAAATAAACCATTTTTCAAACCAAAAAGTGTCTTGCATTGAACTTTAGACTGTACAGAATACTTGTCTCATTGAATACAATCCTTTATATCTTCCATCAGAGCTTTGCCCCTGCACCCTGATGGTAGAAGTCATTAATTAACTACCTTCCTCAACAGCTGGGTCTAGACACTATTTTGTTCAAGGTCTATTTTCAGAGATGCAGTGCAAGACTGACACCGTCCTCAAAAGATAACTATCTTTAGCTCTTCATTAAGACATCCTGTTAAATGGCTTATCCACTATAATTTTTTGTTTTTGTTTTAGCAATATATATACAAAATCCTTAAACTTGACAGCCACCTAAAGAACCCAAAAGAGAAACCTGCCTTGGATTTGTTGATGTCCAGCTTTGGAATGTGCGACACACCACCAGAAAGATGCGGTAAAGAAATAGGTGAAATGGCAGCCATTGTAAGATAATATGGTTTGAATATACTGTAAATGCATAAACAATGAATAGGACAGTTCTTTAAAAAATTCCCTCATCTTAGTTTTGACAAATAACTGATCACCAGCTGCTCTTTTACAGCAATCTGCTGTAAAAGAAAAACGTGTATTAGTATATCTTGCAGTATATTAATACACATTAGTCTCCAGATTACTGCTGTACCCTTCTCAGATTCACTTGGATCTGTGCTCCAAACTAACCACCTCAATTCATATTAAAATGGCCTAATACAAATGATATTTAACAAGATTGATTGATTTATTACCAACTGTTTAAAAGCAAAAACTAATTTAAATATACGAATCTGCTTAGGTCATCTTGGCGAAATAAACCCTAAGGACTCTAAAGGAATTGTAATTTGTAAGGATGGGTCTAGGTTTTATAAGAGTCCATGAACTGAGCAACTTGCATGACAACATACTGTAATGTAACATTAAATGAAAAAATCACGCTCAATGTTTTTATGCCAGGAAACTACGTATCAGTGCTCAAAACTGTTTTGGTTTCACACATTAGAAAATGCTGTGACTTCAGTTATATAAAAAGCAACAACTTTATATCCAGAGCATTATACTGGTGTCTATCATGCATGTGTGCCCTTTCTAACTAATCAGAATGTAAACATGGCTGTATAACAATAAAGGCCATCAAAGAAACCTCACAATGTTCATAGGTTATTACTGAATTATGCAATCGAGAGAGAGGGGCATTTGTTTACTACATTATCCAAACAATATTAAGAATTATTTTATGCACTAACTTCATGTTTTCTAAAGGCAAAAGTATCAAGAACTTTAGTGGTCAGGGTGGTGTGAGGAAGATTCTGCACGTCATACTCTAAATATTGGATGGGGTGGTGAGAAACCCAGAATGGTCTATCATGTTGTAAGGAAGATAGTTAAATTTAGTCTTGCGATATGCATGTTCGAGTATTGACCTAGTTTATGTGACCTTTTAATTACTGCAGCAGCTTATATGGCTTATTCCTGGACATGGGTAGTATGACTGCTGTGAGCTATATATGTACAGTTAATGCTTTAAGAACAATGTCACTAATACAATGAAATAATGTGTGCAGAATAATAATCCTAGTATAAGCAGTAATAGGCAACTGTATTAAAAACAAAATTCACTGATATAATCACATTTCATAACTTGTCATAATGTTCATTTAAACCAAATAAATTAGAGCAAATATAATTATATTTGTACAAATAATTTATATATACAGGTGTAAAATATGTAGTCACCTATAAAAGAAAAAGAAATGCTGTAGTTGAATACCAATTTTTTTTTTTTTTTTTTTTTTTTTTTTACACCAAATGATTCTACATTTAATGAAATTAAGATCATATTAAAAACAACCAAAATTAATAAAAATAAAAATACGTACACTGATAATTCTTAAAAAGTGCACGTTCGTCTAAGCCATAGCATAAATGGTCCACTCAGGACTAGTCACTCCCCAGGCTCTTAAGTCATTTTTTCTCACCACCATGATATGTACAATACTTTTCAAACTAACATTTTGCTATGCAGTTAGCAGAGAATAGACAGTGGAGTGTATCAATCCACCATGGAATAACCACTTGTTGGAAAGCAAAGTCACAAAACAAATTGCTATGAACTTCATAAAACTGGTAATAGGAATCACCAAAATATTGAATTATAGCTCTAAACTACAAATTAGCAACCAGCTATAACCCCAATTACCACCAGATGACAGTACCTTCCACCACAAGAGTTAGGCCACGATGACAGCCCTCATTTGTTGCTAAGCTGTCAATCATTTTGCTGGTTAGTTCTGCAGATTTTTTTTTAGTACTTGCTTCAAGGCATAATATACATTTGTCTGCATGTGTCTGACATCTGATTTGACTGTCTTCCTGGGTTTCTTTCTCTGGCACTGATTATCTTAGGACCAGGACTGTACCATCTTTCTATAATTACTTAAATAATTACCTAAGTGTAGTTACAAGATGGAGTCCCGTCTTCCCACCGCACTGTCATACAACACTTTGAAAATAGTGACGGTTTTGGCCTCCACCAGCTTCTCACTTGTTCCAACCGTCTACCACTCTGCTTGCGAAAGTGAATTTGATTATATTTCTTTGGCAGCTTTGTTTAGTTTGCTTAAATCTATGACTTCTCATTCTTGAAGTACCAGGTTTTAGGAATTCTTCCCTATCAATTTTATTGATTCCAGTTACTTTTTTTATGTGCCTCTAAATTTATGCCACTGCCTAGGTGGCACCTTTAGATTATATCTTGGGCTAGGGCCTTAGAGTTGGCCTTTGATTTTCAAAAACACCTTAGGTAAGTCACTTTGCCACACTATCAGTAACAGAGCTTATTAAGAGAACGTAATGAGTACACCACCTATGACCTGACTCTCTGAGTTTTACCCCGGATACCATGTTTATGACTTCAGATTACAACTCCACTGGACAGTGTAGCATGTATTGGTATCTCCTCCCAGTTGTGAGTGACTTTCGCAGCGTGCTTTTTCCGAGTGGTCTGCTTGACACCTGCTTGATCTGCTTGAGTGGCGCTGCTTTTTTATGGACCTAATGGCCACCCATTACTTCTGTTTGTCTTTTTGGATGTGAGAGCGATTTCACCTTTATGTGCGAGACCTAGGTTAATAATGGACTTCTATCTTGCTTCATCTACCTTCCAGCTTCCCACTTCTTTGCTCATGATGCAATGGATATGCTTGTCGACTTGTACAATTAAATGATAGTTAGTCTAAAATGTCATCTGCAGTGAATTCAAAGTTCCCACCCAACTTTTATGTGGAGGATATAGGGATTTGTTTTCTGCATCTGTTAATCTTGCCTGGAGGATTATGAAGCAACTGCTTGATCCTGTCTTTTCAATAAAAATTTCTGCTCCAAAGAAGACAGTCTTGATCAGAAGTCTATACTGAGGATGGTACACTGTGGTATCCTTCAACCCAAGCTTGCGTCTAGATCCGATAGTACATAGCATAAGGGAAAGTGGTTTGTCTTCTAATGAAGGGTTGCTCAGTAGTGGATAGTTATACTCCAGTATCTCCCTTTCCCCAACTATTGTATATGGCAAGACTATGAAAAGTTACTGATCACGGTTGAGAGAGAGATGTTGACTTGAGCCTAGCAAGGAAATCAAGTCCTGGGCCAATCTTTTAGATTATGGCTTGGAAGAACCGAGACACCCACTTGCACTGATATTACTATTAATACAAAATTAATAAAATGGCAATACAAAGATTAAGTACTGCTCGAACAAACTGCAATAGCCTAGAAAGAAGTTGATAAAGGACAAATTTTTGGTAGCCTGGAATATGGTGTCCTTCAAGCTTTCTTGATGTGTCAAAGAGATTTGCTAAATTAGTACTGGATATTGGCCCATATATTAAATTCTTGTCATATAGGTGATAAAAGTCTCTGAAAACATTTTTACCTAAAGAATCAGTTTGAATAGTGTGAAAATGAGCCTTTTCTGAAACAAACCATGTGGTCGGTTTTATTTTGGAAGTGGCAAGTTTCAGTCAGATGTCTTACAGAACACATACACATGCAAGATTGAGGTCTTACTCAACAGTATACTGTGTTAAAAATTCATATAAAAGAAAATTTAATATTTAAAACTTGACATGATCTGTTTCAAAGCTATAATACAAACAAAGTATTATTGTATTATTTTCAATGCAATAATACAAAGTGAATAAAACCTGAAATATTGTTATTAACACATCAATTAGCTTAAAGTTAAAGACCTGAATTCATTACTTACGCAATTTGATGTCAACTTCTGGGAATTCATCAAAATTGCTGGTATCATCAATAGATTTAACCTCAACAGGAATAGCCGAGGGCCGTTCTCTAGTATGTTCCCAATCAACTTGCTGTCATAATACAGTATATCATTTTATTAATAAAACATCTACAATAAATGCAAAAAGTATCAACCACAGATATTCAATTATTTGTCATTATACTAACAACTGCTATATTTGCACAGTTACAGATGAACTACTATGTACAGTACTTCACAAGGCAAATTAATTTACAAACTTTACCTTGCTTCAAAAAAGTACCCTATGCATTTGCTCTATTATAAAATAATTATACAGTATAGGAGTAAAAGTCAATGTTCAATAACAATCATACTTGGTTCGTGCACAGGATAAGTTGACAACTAAGAACTAGAGATATAATTTCATTAGAAACATATAATGCATGTTGGGAAATAAAAGTCTGAGTATGTAGTATTACCTGAAAGAACTTCATACACTTAAGATCTTCTATCCCTTGATGGGAGCCTGCTCTTCGATCAGCCTCACAACATAAACGTAGAATAGTGTCCTTAGCCTGCTCTGAAATGGGAACTTCAGGAGGAAACACCAATGTCTCCCGCCAACTCATCACCTTGCGGTAAGTCTCTTGAGGATTCTCGCTACAAAATGGTGGATAACCTGTGGTTGTAATATTAATACAAGTTTATTGTTAGAACTCAGCAAAAAAAATAAAAATAACAAATTAAATAATATTGCAACAATTATGCTACTTGTGTTTATTTCTTAGGGAACCTCTCATATTCACTGGGCCTAAGGAAAACCTTAATAAGCCTAACAGTTTCCTGTTCCTGACATTGGGAAAGCAAAAAAAAAAAGAGAGTAACATGCAAGAGGGCATCCATAAGCTGCTGGAGAGCATATGGCATCAATACAAGTGACACTTCACAAACCGTGGAGTGAAATTTTTTTGTCTAATTGTCTTACACGAGATAAATAATAAAGCTAAGAAACTTGGTCTAAAAATATTAAATATTATACGCATAGCAGGCCGTACTCGGCCTGCTATGCAAGGCCCAATTTGCCTAATAAGCCAAGTTTCCTGAATTAATATATTTTCTTTAATTTTTTCTTATGAAATGATAAAGCTACCCATTTCATTATGTATGAGGTCAATTTGCATCTGACAATGATCATCTGACCTGGTATGAAATTGACAAATTTGAGAGAAAATATTAACATATGTTACTGCAAAACAGTAAATAGAGTAACAGAACAGCCATAAAAAAACTGCATTCATTTATGTTTACAGACTAGAACCTACAATTAATCATTTTAACTCCTGTTAAAATTATTAACAAATATACTGTATTTCCCCCTATGAGGGTACAAAGTATACTAATTTATATCTAATTTTTTAGCTATAGTTCAATGTTTTCCCACTATATAATTAACAGGTGCAATGCTCGATATGCAAATGAATAGTAGTTGTCACTCGCACGCACAATCATTCATACATACTGTATGTACATACATACAGCAGCCTAGAGCAGGAACACTGCAAAATACAATACAAAAGGAAAAAACTTGAGCCCTCTTACCTATTAGCATTTCATACATTATAACACCAAGGCTCCACCAATCACAACTTTGTCCATAGCCTGTCTGCATGAAAACTTCTGGTGCAATGTAGTCTGGAGTTCCAACCGTTGAATAAGCAAGAGCTCGCCGATTTTTCTTCCAGCTTTCTGCTCGACGCTTTGAATCCATAGGATTTGTTGCTGGAACATTGGAGTAGGTTGCTATATAGGATAGGCAGGATAGGGCACAGAGGTAGAAGTAAGGGAGTGAACAAGGTTAAGTAATATGCATGCAGGAGTTGAAAGTGTTGTTTACAAGATCAAGGAGAAAGAGAGAGAGAGAGAGAGAGAGAGAGCCCAATTTTTGTTAATTCATGCAAGAAAAATAGCAGATTGTTAATTGGTATGAATTCAAGGATTACCACATGTTACAGTAGACAAAATGAGAAATTTAAGCAGAAACATACAAAGCACATTAGTTTCAGGTACACATTAATTCAAAACGACAAATTGATCAATTTCACAATGACAAACAAAATACAAAGGATAGAGCCAAGCAGGGATCAAGAAGAGAAGTAAAAGCAGGCAGGAATGGGGAAAAAAGAGAAAATAAAAATTAAACAAAATCAAACAATATAGCAAATTTATAATTATTAAATTACCCCCAAAAATGCATACACTAACAAAAGTAATCTTATTCTAAAAGTTATTTATGTGCTTCAAAATGCATATAAATTGCATCTTAACAAAACTGACAATTGCTAATCTAAACACATTACCGTGTGCTATTACAGTACAGTACACCACCATCAACGACGATAATTTAAATTTAGAAAAACAACGATTTTGGCCAGCATGCAGTTTATTTTTATATTTATTTTTTTAGCATTTCAGCAATTGAGTAGAAGACATCACAATACATTATTTTACATTATAATCACAAATTTAATAACTAATTATTAGACGTTTTGATTGCAGCCGAGAGTGGAAGTCTGCCTTGATCTAATCCTGGTCTAGACCAAGGTCATCTCATAGTAAAAACAATATTCAACTCAACTCTATCCTGTGTTCATAATGATACAATATGAACATACGTAAAGGAAGAGACTGAGTGTACAATAGTACAAGCCTTAAATTTACACAAGACCTAAAAATGTCCAATAAATTCTGGCATAAAATGGCAAGCACAAAGTACAGCTGTGCCGCCGCCATCAGACGTTCACTTTAGATCAGCCTGCCTGTTTAATATGACAGTCATATATATAACATTCAAAAGCAGCCTGTATATTGCTCCGAGTGTCATCATCTTAACGCCTCTTCCTATTTTTAAGAGTTATATATACACTCATATAAACTTGTCAGATAGCCCAATGGAATGTTAAATTCAAATTAGATAACAGACAGAATGTATATTTACAGTAATCTTTGTACAGTATTTGTGAAGTTCAGGGGTAGCCTAATCTGTATGATTTCGAAAATGGTGACAAATAGTGTCCTCATGTTTCAGATTTAGCTACTCGGAACAAAATGTCCACGAGTCAAAATGAGTTAGAATGTACTGTGATGATAATGTGATGCATTTCATGTTTTACTCATGTACAGCTACTATTTTAACATTTTAAGCAACCTTTGCCTGGTAAGTCAGTCAATAAAATATGTACACTATATTTTTAGTCTAGTGTAGATCTTCCACACAAAAGTAAATTTATGCATGGGGCAAATTAACTCAGTTTGAAACTTCTCAAGCAGTGCAAAATGTGATCCTAAATTTATGTGATTAAATATTTATTGCTTCAGTTCTTTACATTAAGTGTGAATTAAAAGCTATGCTTAGCTAGTATGCCTGGCTAATATTTTTAACAGTACTGTATTACAGTATATGCCACAAGTAAGACTATGTAGTAGAACTTGAGTGCTGCAAATCATACTCAGTACTGCAAGACTTGGGCCTAATGTTCAAGTCAGATTGTTGCACTTTGTGTGTAAGGTGGCTGAGCGGACAGAACACTGGGCGCATGATCCTGTGGTACCGGGTTCGATCCCGGGCGCCGGCGACAAACAATAGGCAGTTTCTTTCACCCTGATGCCCCTGTTACCTAGCAGTAAATAGGTACCTGGGAGTTAGTCAGGTGTCACGGGCTGCTTCCTGGGGGTGGAGGCCTGGTCGAGGACCGGCCTGCGGGGACACTAAACCCCGAAATCATCTCAAGATAACCTCAAGGTGGGCAAGCACCGTCAAGTATAACACCTACATTTGGAGAAAACATTACTTCAAAGAATCAACTCTGAGTAATGCTCAATAATTTTACACACACAATTTTAAGAAATAATTCATTCGGTACAAATATTAGCAAACAGAAGAACACAGATTAACTTACGCCATGTCAGGTTAGCTAGCACATAGAGGCAAAGTAACTAAACACCACCATCAAAAGAAACAATAAAAAGTGGAATTGGTCTCAAAGATTTTGAAGCCTTGACAAGTTATATTTTGGTCTGTCCTTCACTGTGCTTGGGAATAATTGGTAACCACCCACAAGATGGGTATGGGGTGCATAATAAATGAACTAAACTAAACTAACTACACTATGCTACAAGTTATATCCGTTTACATCACTTACAACTGTCTTGTGTTCCCCCTCATTAATACGAGGCCACTTTTTGGAGGTAACTTTGAGGTGCTAAACTGTAAAACACACTGTACTTCAATCTCTTGTGGTTGTGTGCTCAATAACTCACTACACTATGTTGTCTAACAGATCTCTAACCCTGCCCATGGCAGACAGAAGCAAAAATGTATATATACTGTATACATGTACAGTACTGGTTAGCATTTCAAGTGCTTCAAACTTTAAGAAAGCAATTAAAAAATAATCGAGTGAAATTTAGCTGGAAAACAAATATATATTAACTTTAAACATATCCTCACTCTCATGCAAGACTTACTGAAATCTGAAGGTTTAGCTTGGCTGAGATCTTTATAAAATTCTGTGCGATGAGACTTTTTCATTCCCGTACACAAGCCAAAGTCAGATAATTTTATATGTCCTCTGGCATCTAATAGCAGATTGTCTGGTTTGATATCTCTGAAAAATATAATAATAATATTCTAGCTCATTAAAACCCCTTGGTTTGGATGTGCAATAAATGAATCAAGTAAGTGTTCATTTAGTATGGTTACTCTAATATACTACCCGTTTATCTAAATATAATATGCATAACCATTTACCTATAGGTTTAGCCCAACATCTTGCAAAGCAGATTTAGTAAAATATCTTCATATGCAGCACTAGTTTCAAGCACACTCTCACATTATATAAAACACTTAAAACTGTAATATTTGTAAATTCAGAAGAAACTAAGCATGTTTCTAATAGTCAATTTTTAACAATAAGCAAATGAGCTTATGACACTTCCCCCCCACCCAAAAAAAAAGTATCATAGGATACTATATCCAAATATATTGTAATTATTCATAGTTCCTGTATAGTTATATAATAAAAATCCACTGACTCACCTGTGAATGAAACCAAGCTTGTGAATGGAATCAATAGCTAGAGCAGTTTCGGCAATATAAAATTGAGTGCATTCTTCTGATAATGTGTCTTTTTTCATAAGGAGAGTCATCATGTCGCCTATAAGGAAAAACAAAATTATTTTGTTACATAATCTCGGACATTATTCCCTAACCACCAGTTAGCATCTCTAGTTTGGCACATGGTGAAGTGAGCATGAAAGAAGCATGAACGCCATCAAACAATATCAGGGAATAAGTTCCTCTCCAGTGAAGAAATCCACAGATTGGAGAATTTAAAATGACTAGAAGATGACTAGTTTGTATATCGGAACTTGGTTTTAACATTGATAAGGAAAAAAATTAATAACTTGAAAGAAGCAAATAGTTAATATAGTACTGTACTGTACTTGCAAACAAACTACACAAAGTTATTTATTAGTTGGCTAATAATTTTGTTGAATACCAACTTTTTAAAACACACTAAGCAATAATTTTAAGACCCTTTTAGAAAATGAATTTTAACCTACCACCCGCAAGAAACTCCATCACTAGATACAGGTTAATTGGATCCTGAAACGAGTAAAACATCTTGACTACCCACTGATGGTCAGCCTCCACCAAGACATCTCTCTCTGCTCTTACGTGTGCCACCTGAAAGTAATCAAGTTATGAAATACACGTAACAGTAACATCAAACTATAAAAGTACAAAAAACAAAAACTTTAACATTACTTCTCTAACATTTCAAGTACCCTGTACTGTATAAACAATTTTTTTTTTATATACATATTTTACACACTATTAAAATCACATGGAAAGACTCAAAGAAGACTTACTCTTTCAAGTATTGTAAATAGCTGAAGTTATGAATGTATTTTCAAACTAACAAATTCCACATTGTACACCAAAGTGTCTAGATAAAAGAAGGCTCAAATTTTGAACAAGTATACCTGACACTAATTTTAATTACAATACATTACAAGATCACATGGTATAGGAGTATAAAATACTGTATAAAGCAATTTAGTATGTGAATTATGAAGAAAATGGTCGAAAGGAAATGCTACAATACGAAAGTTGTCAGCAAATTAATCCTAAAATCTAGGTGACAGAAAGCTCTCAAGCCATTAAGTTCCAAGGTATATCTAAATACTGTACATATATTTTCATTAAATCTCAACAGTCTTTTACACACAATATAAAGAGCAATAAAAAGAAAATGCAGAAAATAGGCTCCAAAAAGTGTTGCCACCACATCAATTGATGCTATAGTGTGTGTAGCATAGTTAATGAAGATCGGAGAATTTAATGTTATAATATTGTGCAGACAAAACACACACTCCAGCAGCACCAGAAAAAATGAATTCCTAAAAATATCAGAGAATTTCCCTGAAGACTATAAACAAGCTAGAAATTATGACCAAAGAGGCATTCTTAATAAAGATTTTTGGATATTCCCTTTTAAAAGTATCTAATATAATGTATTCTCTTAACCCTATAAATGGAAATATTTTTATAAAAAATTGCATACAACAAAACACAATTACATATACTGTATAGGACGCACCTGTTCTTTCTCCAGCATATCTGCTTTTCGCAATATTTTCATAGCATAGACATGACCTGTATCTTTTTTCTGCACTAATCGAACCTGTTTAAAAACAAAGAGATTAATCACAAAGTTTGTATTAAGCATTTTACAATTATAATAATGTTAAAAAGCAATTCAGTTAACTTAAATTTTCAGGTCAAATCCTATAACTTTTACTACAATATCCCAGCAACATCGATGCAACAATTATCTATTGCACACACACACACGCACTGCCTCAGTAATCAAGGTGGTAATAAGGTAGAAAGCAACCCATATACTGTAGTATTTGATTACCTCGCCAAATGCTCCTCTGCCAATAACTTTGAGGGCTTCAAAATCCTCGACACCCAACCGGGATCTTTTGAGGCGGAGAAATTCTGTTTCTTTTTGTGCATGTTGCTGCCGCTTCTCTTGCTTCTGGTCCTCAGAGAGTCCTTCCTCTTTCATACTCTCCTCCAACTTATCTTGTCTATAACAGAAAAGTACTCCAATGGTCATAACTAAAGCAGACTCAAAATCATCAATTAATACACAATGAAAAAATATAAATATATATTCTGTACTGTATACATATTTTTTTATTTATTACTAACCAAGGACATGCTTGTTCCTTCATAGTGCAAGAATACAAACAAAATATGTGTAAGTGGTATTTCCAGGTCAACTAATTCACAGGATTAAGCCAATAGTACTGAACATGAGAGATGAAGATACTTATCCACCAATTAAGAACAGTATTTTTGCGAGAAGCTAGCAATATACAATAATTGTTACTTTAAGTATGAACATAATTTTCAGTATTAAAACATCTCTAACCAAAACAAAGTTTTATTCAGCTTCTGCAGTAAACTGAATAATTTAAAGTACTTTACTCATTTGGTTCTTATAATTATGATACAAGAGCAGGTATAGTACTGTACTGTTTATGATAATCTACAATGAGAAAACTTTAAATACTGTAATCTCAGTAACAATTGTAATTGAACAGGGCTACAAAAATCTCAGACAAATGCAATATTAGCAGGAGCTTTTATTCAAAATCATTACATCTGTTAGAAAAGCAGTTTGTTTTGTTGGACCAAGCCTGATTACATATACTGTAATCTATATATGTAATCTGTATACATCAATAGAGTGCATGTCAAATGTAACAAAATAAATGTCTATGAATTAAAAGCATACTGTAATTTTGCCAACCTTACCTTTGCTTTCTTTCTAAATGTTGTGCTATAAGATTAGAGTAATAATTCTCTAATGTAACCTTCGCTTTTGTGGCCTTGTCAAGGGTATGGCCACTGAAGCGAATCTGACCCTCCGTAGCCGCCATCCGCCCCACCCCTGAAAAAGTATAGTACAACATTACTGCAAACTACAATAAAATGGCAATGAAATTCAAATGTACATGTATTGCATCTGATCCCATCTGATACAGCTCCCATTCATAAATGGGAGCTGCATCGCTGCAGTGGTTTATATAACTTAGATCCATTTTTAATAGATCAATTAAAGGGCGATTTGAGTAGGATCATTGGAACACATTTGTCTCACTAATTCATTGTAAATATTTACTATCTTATGCTATGACTATCCATGTGTGGGCCTGTGTGTGTTTATGAATGGGAGCTGCATCGGATGGGCCAATAGGCCCTCTGCAGTTTTTGTGTGGCTCATATTTGTGTCCACTTATTGCACCTCACCTCACTCCACCATTCTCTCCTGCCTATTTATGTCCAGTACTCGACCTGTAAAACCACTCCTTCTGAAGATGTATTAATATACGAAAGTACTAAGGAAATTCCTGTTTCATTTTTCCTCCGTGGTCTGACACTGTCACATTTTTAATCAAGTATGTATTTTTCGTGATTTACACACACAATATACACACACATTTTATTTATTTAAAAAAAATTAATATATATATATATATACTGTGTATATATATATATATATATATATATATATATATATATATATATATTATATTATATTATATTAAATATGACCGAAAAAGTAAGATTAATAATTCTAACACGAATTTTCTCAATCTTTCGAACATTTCGTTTCACTGTTGGAGGTAAATCAAAAATCAATTCTCCAAAATTCATTTTTATTTCTAGTCTGACGCGACACGAGCGCGTTTCGTAAAACTTATTACATTTTCAAAGACTTTAGTTCACAAATACACAACTGAATAGAACTTACACATCTCCGATATTATATCTACATTTAAGTGAGGTGGAAGGGGTGATGTGGCATTAACACAAGACAGAACAAGATGTGGTATTAATAGGGTATTAATTTCATCAACACAAGACAGAACAAGAGTATTAATATGGTATTAATTTCATCAACACAAGACAAAACACGAAACAATGGATATTGAATAGAAGTGTTTGTAGAAAGCCTATTGGTCCATATTTCTTGATGCTTCTGTATTGGAGCGGAGTCTTGAGGTGGGTAGAATATAGTTGTGCAATAATTGGCTGTTGATTGCTGGTGTTGACTTCTTGATGTGTAGTGCCTCGCAAACGTCAACCCGCCTGCTATCGCTGTATCTATCGATGATTTCTGTGTTGTTTACTAGGATTTCTCTGGCGATGGTTTGGTTGTGGGAAGAGATTATATGTTCCTTAATGGAGCCCTGTTGCTTATGCATCGTTAAACGCCTAGAAAGAGATGTTGTTGTCTTGCCTATATACTGGGTTTTTTGGAGCTTACAGTCCCCAAGAGGGCATTTGAAGGCATAGACGACGTTAGTCTCTTTTAAAGCGTTCTGTTTTGTGTCTGGAGAGTTTCTCATGAGTAGGCTGGCCGTTTTTCTGGTTTTATAGTAAATCGTCAGTTGTATCCTCTGATTTTTGTCTGTAGGGATAACGTTTCTATTAACAATATCTTTCAGGACCCTTTCCTCCGTTTTATGATGCACGAGCTAATGTAGGCTCGTGCAGCATGAGCCGCTGCTTCACAGCCTTGGGGGACTCCAAACCCCAGCTGGTTGGGTTGCAGCATGGTGGCTGCTTCCATTCGGATACTTCTGACAGCAGCCCTTGCAACTAGGCGGCGAAGGGTATTACCAACGGCAATGAGTCTGATTCCTCCCCCCTTCTTTTTGAGGGCACATAGGGATGCACCAAAGAAGAATGGTTTGATTTCATCAGGGATTAACCCGGCGAGGCAGTTGTTGACAAACGTTGTGATTTCTGTCAGGAGCGCTTCTGCAGCTGGGCCAAGAACAGGGTTCACCATTTCCTTCACATGTTGAGGTCTTACCCCTGTGTAGCCTCCTGAGGAGCCCGGAGGAGGGGATATATATATTATATATATATATATATATATATATATATATATATATATATATATATATATATATATATATATATATATATATATATATATAGTGCCATTCTAATGACATTTGCAGATACAGTACATCACATATATCTTGAGGTTATCTTGAGATGATTTCGGGGCTTTAGTGTCCCCGCGGCCCGGTCCTCGACCAGACCTCCACCCCCAGGAAGCAGCCCGTGACAGCTGACTAACTCCCAGGTACCTATTTACTGCTAGGTAACAGGGGCATTCAGGGTGAAAGAAACTTTGCCCATTTGTTTCTGCCTCGTGCGGGAATCGAACCCGCGCCACAGAATTACGAGTCCTGCGCGCTATCCACCAGGCTACGAAGCCCCCCTAGAAGACATAGAAGACATGCTAGATATAGAAGACCTGCAACAAGAAAGGTTCAACACTGCTAGAGCAGCAATGCTCAAGAAGACACATCTACTCTCTCTGAGACATGACTGTTCTTTTCTGTTAACTTCTTTTGATGGCTGGTCGTGTCTTTATATATATATCATTAAGATGAAAGAAATTTCACCAAATAAAAAACAATTTCCTCCACAAAATCCAGAAAGACAAATACAATACAATAATACGGCAGAGTAGGCGACACGTTTCAGTAGTGAGCTGACCATTACTTTATGTAATAAAGTAATGGTATTATAAGTAATAAGTAATATTACTAATAAGTAATACCATTACTGTACTTTTTAGTTTGATGACTGAAAATCTGCATCAAAGAGGTTCTACGCTACCATCTGAAAAGCAGCCAACATATAAAAAAAGCTATTCCACGAAGCTTCGTATTACATACTGGTACTGCCAAGAATAACATACATAATTACCGAGAAAAACGAATTAAGCGCAACAAATGGGCCACTTTTATAGCTTGTACAAGAGTTCTCATTAACCCAAGCCTTAACATCAAAGGTTCGTGGTGTGATGGTGGTGGTGCCTTTGATAGCTTTATGTGATAACCTTGTGCTCGATGAACACTACAGCGCAGGGTAGCGGAGTGGTATACTTGATTCACTAGTTAAACAACGCCTTTGCTTGTCTTGAGCAGATTAACGATAGCGTGTAACGAGATTGCACAACCACAAACGCCATTATCACCCACACAATAACCTACTGAAAATCAACGCATTATAAACAATTGACTAATTCTTGCCAGATTAAAACAATAAATATAAAATGTCAAGGTCTAGAGCAACGCAGCTGAAACCTATTTGTAATGTGATGGGAAACCTATTAACATGTAATTCAGAAGGCCCGGGAATAAAGAAAGGGTCAGGAGCGAAATGGGGGAAAAAGGGGGGTGGAGTCGGGCGAAATGGAGAAAAGGGGGTTGAGTCAGGGGGGGAAATGGGGGTTGAGTCAGGGGGGGAAATGGGGGTTGAGTCAGGGGGGGAAATGGGGGTTGAGTCAGGGGGGGAAATGGGGGTTGAGTCAGGGGGGGAAATGGGGGTTGAGTCAGGGGGGGAAATGGGGGTTGAGTCAGGGGGGGAAATGGGGGTTGAGTCAGGGGGGGAAATGGGGGTTGAGTCAGGGGGGGAAATGGGGGTTGAGTCAGGGGGGGAAATGGGGGTTGAGTCAGGGGGGGAAAAGGGGGTTGAGTCAGGGGCGAAATGGGGAAAAGGGGGAAGTCGGAAGCGAAAACGGTAGTGTCACTTGTCAACAGGGCTGGGGGGGGGGGGGGGGAGGATAGTGTCAGAAGGGGGGGGGGGAATAGTGAAATGTAGTAGTAGGAAGAGGGGGCGGGAAGGGGCCCCCCACGTGCGGGTGGCAGACTCCCCCGCCCGGACAACCGTTACAGGCAGCGCGTGCAAATCTAGGCTACGCTACCGTCTACCTGGTAGATTGAACATCCTTTAATTCGTGTGGTAAGCGGGGCCGCCTCTGTCAAAACACCATTGTGCAGGTTCATTACACCAGCTCAACGCCCACCCACCGTTGTAGACAGCAAGAGGAAACAATGAGTCAAATTTAAAGTGCCGCACGAAGTGGCAGAAACACACAAGGGCACCTCTAGTGACGGAAAATTCCGTCGCTGCCCGTAAAGTAGCTCAAACTTGCAGCTACTTCATCCCTCGTCTGTCTTATTTGTTATTTTCTCTTGCCTTATCCAGTAACTAGCTACATTGACCATCCTAGTGATGGCTCTAAGAAATCAAGGCCCATGTAGCCATGTCTTGGGACCAGTTCTTAATTTATTTATTAAAAAAAAATAAGTTACGATTTTATTTCTATTGTTTCACTCTGGAGAGAGTCCTTCCAGATTTTCTAGGTCTGAAATGTGTCTTGCTTGTATTCCAGGAATATAATTTGTGATACCTTAGGTGCAACAAATAATTTAGTCAGAATAGATGCTACGAGTTAATGTTCTCAACATTTTCTAGATCAACAATTATTCCAGTCGAGGGAGTTCGTGCCTTCCTTACCTTGTGGTCACCTTGAGATGGTTTCGGGGCATAACGTCCCAACGGCCCGGTCCTCGACCAGGCCTCTTGGTTGCTGAACTGGTTAATCAGGCTGTTGGACGCGGCTGGTCGCAGCCTGGTTGATCAGGTATCCTTTGGAGGTGCTTATCAAGTTCTCTCTTGAACACTGTGAGGGGTCGGCCAGTTATGTCCCTTATGTGTAGTGGAAGCGTTGAACAGTCTCGGGCCTCTGGTGTTGATAAAGTTCTCTCTCAAGAGTACCTGTTGCACCTCTGCTCTTCAATGGGGGTATTCTGCACATCCTGCCATGTCTTCTGGTCTCATGTGATCTTATTCCTGTGTGCAGGTTTGGGACCATGCCCCTCTATTTTCCATGTGTAAATTATTATGTATATTAATTTGCAAGCAGAGTGGTAGACGACTGGAACAAGTAAGGTGGTGGTGGAGGCCAAACCCGTCAGTAGTTTTAAAGAGTAATACGACAGTACTGGGAAGATGAGACACCGCGAGCGTAACTCAGACTGTAAATCACACATAAACAGGACTTGGGGAAGACAGAAGGCGTGCACGTTGCACAATCCACCACATCACAACTCGTTAATACCCGCCCAACCACCTCCGAGATGCAAATCTCGATTGCAAACGGAAGAAAAACGAAGCAAACAATTGTAGTCACAACTCTCATACTTTCACATCCGGTTATTCCAGCCTCTCCAATCATCGTGAGAAACTATTGCGGATCCGGATGAAATTGCTGGGAACATCATCACGTTTTGCCTCACACTAAGAGTTTGAGCGTTGCTATACAGAAGCAAAATCAAAACGATAAATACGCCATAATAAATTTATAAATTTCGTACAGGAATATACGAAACGCTGATCATTGAAATTGAAGTTGAAATAAGTTTATTGAGGTAAAATACACACAAAGGGATGAGGTAGCTCAAGCTATTCTCATCCCGTTCAGTACATCGTGTTAATACATACATAGACACACATCACAAGCAGTAAACGTATTACCGAACATTCTGAGAGATAAACATATACATTTCCTCCTTTACACAAGTAGTATGGTAAGGACACTGATCATTAAATGGTCAATAGAAAACCCTTCGCATAGTCTGCATTATAATTTAAACTAATTAGCACCATTATCACCATTATCTAATTAGCACCAAGTCTACAAATTTCTATAGAAAACGATGTGCCACTAACTTTACAACCAGGTCGAACCAGTGATAGCCGACGCTCACGGATTCGAACCCAGGCCTTCTGTTTGTGAGTCAAGTGCACTGACTACCACCCTACTGGTTCCTTTCCCCCCGGTTTAATGATTTTGATCATAAAGTTTTCACACCCACATTTGGTGTCGTGGGAGGATTCGTGGCACCGCCCCCCCCCCCCGGAAACACCCCTTATAACACGTGGCATCCCCTCGGGAAACCTCCATAAGGTGACACCCCCGCCATCACCTCCATAACACGTGAGCATCCCCTCGGAAACCCCCCTAACACGTCCCCCAACCCTCCCATAACACGTGCCAGCATCAACTACAACCTCCATCAGTAACACATCTGACAAATCAAAGATGACGTATCACAACCACTCACATTCAAGTTGTACCGTATAAGCACCAAGACACATGCCCTACTAGTGCCAACTTGAGGAGCTATACTGCCACCTTAGTGATGCTATACAAACCTTGCACTTGGGCCCCTAAGGGAGCTGCCACAAACCTCACCTACAGGTAAACAACAATGAGCCACACCACCCCCGAAGGTAAACAGAAGAGGTAGGCGCCACAAACAGCAGTGCTGCACCACCACCACCACCGTCTCCGGCACCCAGTGGGCACGCTGCCAACTAGGCCACCGCTCCCTCCTCAACACTGCTGCAACTACGGATGAAGCAGCTAAAGCCGCCACTAACCTTGTCTACTCTCGCCCCCAGTAACTATCCCGCCCGTCCTCTTAGACACAAGGGACACAAATTGATGTACTAAATTGGCCGAACCTAACCTATCGTGAGAGGGTGGGGTCTGGAGAGGAAGACCGTCTCTAACACTGCAGCATATGCGGCCGTGTCAAGCTAATTCTAAACTAACCACCACCAACAGGACTCTCCGTGTGAATCCACAGAAAAAGGTTGTGAGAGTACAGAGCCTTGCAAGAAACAGGCTCCATAACGATCAGGCCGCCGCTAATAACAACGCCTCAAGCCAGATCAAACGGAAGGTAGCACACTAAGCATGACTTGAGGTTAGCCTCCCACCACACAACTCCCAGTATTAACATCTTTATTGACAACAATTAATTACAAATTAGCTAGGGGGGGGGGGGAAGGGGGTAGTGAAGACGAAAGACTAATGGCATTGAACTTCATGTCACTGGAAGACAGAAGGGTTAGTCGAGACATGATTACCATGTAAAAAATTATCGAGAATTGATAGAACAAATACATTTGGAATGGGGTAATAAAGGAGCAAGACACGCAGGTGGGAACCGAGTATCCAAATGAACCAGGAATACTGGAAATAATAATGTCAGCGTGAGTAGTGACCAAAGAGAGTGCCAAGCTGAGGGCCCCCACGCAGGTGCCACCACACCCGCCACACAGCTAGCGGGTCACCCAACTAAAGATTGATTGATGAAGATTAAGCCCCAAAAGGTGGCACGGGCATGAATAGCCCCGTAAGTGGTGGCCCTTTGGAGCCATTACCAGCATCAAGAGCTGATACTGGAGATCTATGGAGGTGCAACTGTACCCTGCGTGACGGGAGCTGTCTCCCGTGTCACCCAACTAGTCGGCTCGGAGTAATAATAATAAAAGGCGTCCCTAGCCGCGCGTGTTCATGTCCCTAACCAAAATATTAAAAAGTTCAGTCAGCTGCTGTCAATGGTCTTTTAGTGCACCTGTCACTTGTCCCCCCACACTTGACCCTCCACACAAGGGCGCTCCGTGGGACAAGACTGGCGTCCTAACACCACCACGACTCTCGTCCCACTTGGACAAAGGCCAAGATCTAGGGGAAAGGTTTATTAAAGGACCAACTCATGGCCAAACATTTGACCCTGTGATGCTATTATAGTAGTGTCAGAATATACAAAAAGAAACATTTCCCTTCTCTGCAGGGAAGGATAGAGGCTGGTGGCCTAGTAAGGTATGAACACGCCGCCTAGCTAAGTGAACTGCCTAAAACGGTTCAATACCAGACGTGGTGAGCCTCCACTCTACAGGATGTTCACATTGCTTTCCTGTGGAGCGGGTGAAGCGCGAGGGAGGGTACATACACGCTGGTATAGAAAATAGTTTGTAATCATGTAGAGTACTTAACTGTTTGCCTGGAAGGTGTTCTCTCTCCATTAAACTACATGCCAATTACAATATTGATGGTGTGTGCATACATTTCTCCAAGGCACACTGTCAGAGCTTTCATTCAAGGGCATCTTCTGTTGATTATTGAAGTATGCAACTGTGATTCATTTCGACACTTCACTGGGCCAATGGCTTCTTGACTTCAAACATCACCCCACAATATTTTCTATTCTCAACTTCCCGGGGGAAAAAATAAAAAGGCGGACCAGCTTCCAAATCTATTCATGGAAGCATTTGGAAGGACGTACCGGGCCTTACAACTTACACTATAATGACAGTGGCACTGAACGGAATACCTGAAGCATACCCATGTTGGACGGTACCCATGTTGGACGGTACCCATGTTGGACGGTACCCATGTTGGACGGTACCCATGTTGGACGGTACCCATGTTGGACGGTACCCATGTTGGACGGTACCCATGTTGGACGGTACCCATGTTGGACGGTACCCATGTTGGACGGTACCCATGTTGGACGGTACCCATGTTGGACGGTACCTGGGAGGAGAGGTGGGGGGTCGCTACACAGCTTTCCCTCAACGGGATAAGAGCAGATATATCCGGATATTAGATTGGAAGAGAGGTCCGGTTGGCCGAGTGGCACATGTCCCCCAGCCCTAGACCCTTCCTCCCCACAGCTAGGTGACGTCTCCCCGCAGAAAGGTTCTAAGAGTTCTACTGGCCAAGCCCAGCGTGTCTTGTGATAACTTGCTATAGAAGGTTGCTGCTCGGTATGCCAGTGAAACAATGAAGTAGTTCTTCAGTGTACGGGTAGTGAAACAAGTGGAATGAGTTAGTAGCGGATGGTGATGGATGTTAACGTCATTCACAGCTGTACAAGTATTTAGGCGTGTTCAAGCATTGGACGATTTTGAGCTCTAAAGTTTATCACAAGATTGCTAACAAAAACAAGGTGCCTAGAAGCTGGAGCTCACCCACTCCCCCCCCTGGAAACACAAACCGAAACTGTCTCTATTTTCCGCTTGTTACAACTTGTAATAAAGTTGTTACATCTTGGCTTAACGTGTTTATGACGTATTAGAACGTTGTTACAACTTGCTATATTGGTTGTTATAACTGGTTAGGAGGTGTTAAATCTTGTTCGAACGTTGTACCAACGTCGTAGTTTCGGTGTGTGTTTGGCGGGCCCTCAGCAAACGAAACAAATTCCTGCAGTGCCGGACCCACCGGGTTGTAATCGATATGTGGGCCTGCGGCCCGCTCAGAGCAACAGCCTTTTAGATCAAGTTATGACAAGAAAAGCCAGGTCCAAGGCCGGAGTAGAAGCCACTCTCCCTCCTGAGAAAGGTTTAACTTGAGTTCACTTATGTTCATTGGTAACCAGAGTGAAGTTTATGACACACTAGCACAGGGTTTACTCTTAATACAGCTGCTACGTACGGACTGCCGGTATTTTTATAATGCTGCATTGTAGCATAAAAGCAGCCAAGTGTCATGTGGACAGTCAACCACAGCCATCATGAGACGCCACGACGTGCATCTCTACTAATCCGTCTACACATACGGAAACGTGTATGGACACGGCGTCACATGCGCCAAGGATACGTCCATACACCAGGCTGAACCCTGCCACCCCCACCCCTACCTTCCTTTAGATCAAGGACTACTCAATACTTTCCCTTGGCCACGACCCAGCAGCCTGTGTTGCACTGCAATGAGCAACGTTTTGGTATTTGCATTGATCCATCTTGTTTCTCAGGCAAGAATTATGCAACGGGTCACTACTGATCACTCAGGTTTTGAATAATCGATACAATCGTTTTAATAACGTCCCATTACTAGCACATTCGTATTACCTAATCGACGAAGACGATTTAGGGCTTAATTTCAAGTTTTTTGGTGAAGGAACTCTTGACAAGAAGAGCCTTACACACTGACAATCGAGTCATTTCCCATCAATCCCAACAACATTTCCCAACATATGGCCCAACTCTATCCCTTTATTTTACAGTTCATCTCTTTGATTCCCGAGTATTATCGTTTATAGGGTCGTAGTTAAGTTCGGTCATGGGAGCAATACTACCCGCAGGAATGTGTAATGGTTGCTAGGGGGATCTTGTATAATGCTTGCGTCATCAGGGAAAAATTTTCCGTCAAAGCTGTCATTCATTTAACTCCAGTGTGAAAAGCAAACCTGCCCATATTTCCAAACGGTTCACGCGTCAAGCAGACTGACAAACCGTGGACAGCACCAGCGACACTTCGTCACTCACAGGAAGGTAGAATTTTGATTGATCGAAGCCAGTATTTTTGGGCTTCGATCAATCCGAACCCTGGAAAACCCAGGGCTTTTCTTCTCTTGCGAGGCCGCAAGAGAAGAAAACCCCACAAAGACGACGATCATTAACCTGAAACTGTTGGAAGATTGTAATCCAGCAAAGCCAGGTAGTCTTTACCATGACTCTTAGGCTTCCGCACAGATGTTGACCTCCTGAGACGTGGCTGATGGGCAGGAAGAGTCCGGGAAGACGTTCACTACTCAGGATACCAGAATCACTTTACTCTCCAGATGACATGTAATAAAGGTAGAGGCAGCGTTAATCCCAAGGTAGTCAGCTACCCTGCGCAGTGACCGCTGAGTGCCGCAGTGACCGAGGAATCTTCAGTAGCTGCGCCAGTCTATGAAGACCCAGAAAGGACTCCTGCGCGTCATGGCCTCGTGAGCTCCTCCTTAGCCAGAGAAGACAAGCAGGCGACGGGGTGACGGTGCCACCCGCAGGCGACGGGGTGACGGTGCCACCCGCAGGCGACGGGGTAACGGTGCCACCCGCAGGCGACGGGGTAACGGTGCCACCCGCAGGCGAGGCAAGGGGGCGCTTCGCCTGCGGGTGGCACTTATAATCGTGTCAAATGTAAGTCACTTATCACTCTTATCAGCTGACAATTTTTCACTGCAATTGCCTTAATGAATGAAGAAATCTGGATCTTATCCGTTACAAATACCATTAGGATAACGAAGCTAAATACGTGGGCACTGTGTCCCCCTGTACACGGTATATCAATGAAAACATTACAAGTTACAATGCATTTAAAAAATCAATATCAATTAAAATAATGGTTCTATTACAAATCACATCGAATATGGTTTACAACGAGACTCCTAGCAGCATCCCCTGGTTTACAAAGAATACTAACAGCATCCCCTGGTTTACTTGGTATCTTGAGATGACTTCGGGGCTTTTTTTAGTGTCCCCGCGGCCCGGTCCTCGACCAGGCCTCCACCCCCAGAAAGCAGCCCGTGACAGCTGACTAACACCCAGGTACCTATTTTACTGCTAGGTAACAGAGGCATAGGGTGAAAAACTCTGCCCATTGCTTCTCGCCGGCGCCTGGGATCGAACCCAGGACCACCCAGGTATACTTGCAGCATCCCCCACAACTGTGGGCTACACAGTTGACTGCTAATTGACGAAAGTAGAAAGTTGTAAACACAACTTAAGAAAGTTAAATGACTACTTTTACACTGCGCAAATAACCTGGCTGCTACGGCGCCAGGTAACTTATGAATGAATAATCCTTCACGAATCCTGATCCTTCTACTGGTCACCACCCCGGGAGCTGCCTTAACCCCCATGGAACAACAACAACCCTTCATAGGTTTCTGTCATGCAACATCCAGTACACACACCAGAACTGACCTCGGGGGGGTCGGGTACGTCCACTCCTTGTCCCAAGGAATCAACCACCGCCGACAAGACAATCCAGGTGTAGGACTGCCCTCATGGTGATGACCAGGAGCTGGCTTTGTGGGTCATTCCATAACCACTCAGCTGCGGCGCCCAAACTATCCTGGTTATAACATGTATTACCAGTTGGTAATACACTCATAAGAACACACCTGCTTCCGCTCCTGTGCCAGGTAAGTTACGGGCTCACCATAGCCCGTGCTACTTGGAACTTGTTCCGAGTAGCTTAATCTATAACAACATGTCCAGCATGAGCACCTGTAGTGGGTAGTGTGTTGGCAAAAACACTTGGGTGATGGAGCAGGGTCCAGCATCACGGCTCCGGCACACCGTGGGAGGTGACCCCGAGTGACCTAGTTAACAAGGCTGCTTGCTAACTACCCTAACAGTTAGGGTAGTTGCCCTAACTACCACTGCCTCACTGACACATTATATATGTTAACATATGATGTGTATGATATTATGTTACGATCAACATATATGATATGTTACGATCATATATGACCGTCGATATGGGATATGTTAAGGCAGCTCTTACTCTCATCTCAACCTGTGTTTCTGTAGCCGCAGCTGGAATACCACCACGAGCACCACCAACAGAAATACAAGGTGCGGCAGTCAAGCCAGAGTGTGGAATACTCTGTATTATTCAAGTCACAACACATTCAAAGCTTGCTAGCTCTCGCTCAGCACTCCTAAACGGAAAGAAAACTACAGAAGGTTCCCCACAGTGACGGGGTCAGACACGTGGAGGCGGTGCATCATAGACATTTGGCTTAAAGGGGCAGTTGGAAGCAGCTTCTCTGAACATCTGAACATTCGGGACATTGTTGCAAGAGACGTGTGACGAGGTAGAATAATAGCAACTTGCACTGTAAACACTAACAGTTCTCAACAGCAACACTCCATCATCGCCAAGCACAATGAGCGCGCGCGCGCGGAAAACAAGAGACGAGATACGGCAGGAAAATCGAGTTAATTAAAAGCAACGAACATTATGATAGTCTGAAGTTGATAAGCGAAGATAATATCAGGAACCAAGTCGGAGATGGAGTATGCAGCCAGCCGCCGCACTAGTCGGTGCTACCCGAGGCACACCTGGAGAGGGCCCTACGGGCTCACCATAGCCCATGCTACTTGCAACTTTTTGTTCCAGGTAGCGAATCTTTAACAACAACAACCTAGAGAAGGTGTCTGGAGTAGTTCTACCCCGAGCCCGGCCCGAGGCCAGGCTTGACTAGTGATAACTTGGTCCAACAGGCTGTTGCCCGCAGGCCCACATGCCCACTACAGCCTAGTTGGTCCAGCACTACTTGCAAGAACTTGTTTAAGTGTCTGGTGGTGCATCAAGTGCAAAGGTGTAGCGCTTGTGAGGGGCCGTGCACTCAATCTCATAAACAAAGGACAAATGCTTGTTAATGCAGCCACTAAACCCCCAGTTTGTGAATGTGGACAACGCTTTACACTACTGATTACGTCAGAACTTTTCTCTAACAGTGCTTAGCTGACGTCCTCTGATGGCATCACACATCTGTCATGTTTCAGGTGGGGTGGTGGTGGGTGGTGGTGGGTGGTGGTGGGGTGGTGGTGGGGTGGTGGGTGGTGGTGGGGTGGTGGGTGATGGTGGTGGGTGATGGTGGTGGGTGATGGTGGTGGGTGATGGTGGTGGGTGATGGTGGTGGGTGATGGTGGTGGGTGATGGTGGTGGGTGATGGTGGTGGGTGATGGTGGTGGGTGATGGTGGTGGGTGATGGTGGTGGGTGATGGTGGTGGGTGGTGGTGGTGGGTGGTGGTGGTGGGTGGTGGTGATGGGTGGTGGTGATGGGTGGTGTTGGACCACATCAAACAGGTTCCCAAAGATCATATAGATATGGGATCGCTCGATTGTTTCAATAGTAGTGTAGACAATGAGATGTTACACAATGTACGGGTCTCTCAGTACAGTTGGCTTTGTTCTCCACACAATCGCAGGTCCAGGATTCTATTTCCAGGCGGGACAGAAATGATTGGGCAAGTTACCTTTCACCAACTGCCACTGTTCACCTAGTTGTAAATAGGTGGCAAATTTGAACAAATTCCAGTATAGGGCAGCGTGGTGGTGTTAGGCTCAGACTTGTGGAAGTGTTGACGCCTCGGAGTGTGGGGGGTTATTGCTCCTGCAAGCAGTCGTGCAGGACAAGCCAAACAGTGACCAACGTGGCCTGGCGGGTGATGGCTTCCACACCCCGGGCGGTTACACCACGTCACAGCTGGCGGCTCACACAAAGCTGCCGTGAGTCAAGATCGTCTTAACCACAGTACTGAGATAATCGGCCGCTTCACTTGGCAAGGGTACACCTGTTATCTGGAGATTACCACACCATCAACACTTCACCCTGATCCATCCTCCTCCTGCTGCTGCTGCTGCTGCTGGTGTTGCTGCTGCTGCTACAACCAAGCTCGCGCACAGAATGCCAAGCGTTTCAAGGACCATCATAAACTTAATAAGCACAGCGAGGTTTAGGGAGTGATGCTGAGTGGGTATTCACACTGATTGCAAGATGTGGACCGTTCATGGGTCTGGGAGACATCAGTATTAAATATGCATACTAGACGAGCACAACTGGGGTACAGTGCAGCAGGTGAGGTGAGACCTGCTCCATCACCACCATTACCACCACCACTAACAATGACACTACCATGTTCTCAATGAATTTTAGACCACTCATCACTATGAGGAACTATGGTGATGGCAGGAAGTACCAGGAGTGCTAGTAAGAACAGAGAGAACTGAAGAACAGCGAGGGGCTGCTGCTGCTACTCTCATATCACCACGATTACCTTATCTTACCTTGAGATGATTTAGGGGCTTAGCGTCCCTGCGGCCCGGTCGTCGACCAGGCCGCCTCTTTGCTGATCAATTAGCATCCTCTTTGCTGATTAACACAGCTTAGACACACACTGACAGTAACTGGTTGGGTGACCGCAGGGCAGCCTCACCCTTGGCTAGTGAACTTTGATAAGCACCGCACAATTCTTCCCTCCCCACAATCTTACCCCACACACCAGTCAGCCTGATAAAACACGGTTTTCTAACCAAATAGATCCTATACTAAAAAGAATAGAACACCCCATTATTCTTTGGCCAAAGGAAGGCGCTCAATGCCGCTTGGACTATCCTCAGGGTCATCAGAGGACGCAAGCTTCGCTCAAGGAGATTAGTTTCTTTAGGAGCCCCATATCCATCTTGTGAGCGGTGGCGGGAACGTTACAAATGGCCAGTGTTCCGAGGAGGACACAGCGACTCCTGTCCACAACACCAGCGACTGTCACGCAGTTCGTGCTGCAGAAAATGGGGTTAGGAGCGTAAACTATGCTGTATTTACCAGTCAAAACAAAATCTACGGTGCACAAACAAATGCTATTTTGCGAGCATGGCTTGTGTGTTACACCTGTCCCCACGTGACTGACACATTTACCGTCAGAGAGGGAGGCGAGAAGAGGCAGAGACAGGAGGCGCATGCGGGCGCATTAGCTGTGTAAACACGAGGCCCGCATGCAACACATCTTAACGTGTTCAAGACGCCGGTAGACACACACAATTCAATTCCTTTCTTCATTATGCACCCCATACCCATCCCGTGGGCGGTGGTGTAAAGGATTACAGAGGCACAATCAGTTCAGGAACTGAACCCTCTAGTTCGTTTAGCTAAGCAAATAACAACACACACCAGGCCACGAGGGCGCCCACACCACGACCCTTGCCAGGGTTACCACACAAGGAAAGGCTTCCGGAACCTCTAAAACAGATTGACCTGGTTAACAACTTTGGTCATTAGAGGTGATGGGGGGAAGGGGGGGGGGGAGAAGAGAGGAGGGATGAGAGACCCGGACCCCGCCGGTTACTCCATTCAGTTTATTATATCTGTACGTACACTGCTTGCTGCTTCATTTATTTAACAGCAATACTATGTAACTATCAAGTACACACATTATGCATTATTATACAGTTCAGATATACGAAAATAGTTGTTCTGTAGTTGAAACAAGATTGTATTAAGAAGGTAAAGTTTCATTACCTCCGATAATCGTTAACACAGCAACCATACCTTAACGTGACGATGCTGGCAAGTGAGCCATCAAGTTGTTGTTGTTGTTGTTTTAGTTTCAGCAACTGTGAACAAAACGTTGCAAGTAGCACGGGCTATAGTGAGTCCGTGCTACTTGCACGTGTACGCACGCACGCACTCAATGGTGGAGCCTGGCATTTCTCACTTTACGGGCTCACCATAGCCCGTGCTACATGGACATTTTGTTCTGAGTAGCTTAATCTAAAAACAACAACATTTCTCACTACACACTATCTTCACTAACCATCAGATGGTGCCATTTTACGCTTTTTGGAGCCCCCAGAATGTAAATTTCCATTATCCAACTTCACAAGGGGCCGAATCCACCCCCTTACGAAAATCCCCACACATCCACCAGTCACACTGCAAAGCTCAAGGAGTGTATCCCCCAAGCTACTAAACCGTCTTTTATATATATACTATATATAAGTCGTCTATATACTATAGACGACTTTTAGGACGTAAATGGAAGGTCAGACTAACACGACCAGAGTCGGGGTCACTTCCCTTAACACGACCCGAGTACGAGGTGGTCCCCCCTCCCCCACTTTCTCTATGAATGACTCCGGATGACACTCAAAGGTCAAGGTCGCGAGAAAATTGCAAGCACTTGCAATAAAAAAAACCACTTGCAACTGGAGACGGGAAAGGACTCGAGACATTAATGTGGACAATAATAACTTAATTCACTCGACACGAGAGGTCCGTCTGTCCTTCACTCATTCAATTTTCAGTGTTCTTATTCGACTCGTGCAACACTCACTCTGGCAGGACGCGGGGAAGTTAATAGTTGTAGTGAACCCGCCTCGTGCAGAGACTAGTGAAGGCGTTGGCTCCTTGTACCAGAGCAGAGTACAGCCAGGATACAAACTAGGAGGGGGAGGGGGAAGGGAGATGGACGGTGTACCACATGTGTGTTCGTATTACTGTACGAACACTTTACACACACAGTACGTTATATTGTGTTCGTATTACTATTGATTTCAGCTGGCACCGTCGCCGCAAGGACCGGCCCAGCTGGCACCCTCATTACAAGAACCGGGACCAAAGTACTTACCGGGAATTGCCAGTCCTACCGGGACCCTGGTACCACTACATCTACAACGTACCTGTGGAAGAAATACCTGTTTAATGCACAATAACTTAGAAACATTCACAAATATTACGAAATACAATTAAATATATTTATTAACCAACGATATTAGTATTCTGCAACTTGGAAACGAGTGCTGGATGGTTGGGGTGAGGGAGAGAGTGAGTTGGAGACAGATGGCCAAGAGGCAAGTTGGTGAGGACGCTGGCGAGGCTTCAGTGTCTTCCTGGAAGCCCTCACAAGAGACTAACTTTGGCAGGTCATCGTGCCCAGAATATCACCTCACTCTCTGCACCAAGCTCCACAACAGTATAACATGCTGGAAGTGTTGGGAGTCAAATTGAAAATATTAGTTCGTGTCCTTGCAATAAAATCAGAAAGTCTTCAGAATTTGACAGACGGCCGATGCAACTCTAGGGGAAAGCTATCAGGTAATTATCAGAAGAAAGCGCGAGGCACGTATGATTATAACAGGTCTTGACAAGCATACAAGGGCGGGGTGAAGGACCGCTGCCCAACCACCTCCACCGCCACCACCATCCGGGATCGAGCGCCGACACTGCAAGAATCAAGGTCGTCGCTCTTGATTCTTGCATCAACCCGACTCCAAAATTCTTGTTTGATGACTTCAGTTTGCCGCTTAAAACGGGAAACAGGTCGAGCACTGTTACGACAGGAAGTAATAACGGAAACGTCTCATACAAACGGCTTAATAAGACATGACAAATTTCACAAACCAGTAAATAGTAGTGCCAACCAGAAGACATTCAGAAGCCAGTCAACCCGAATGTCAGACAACCTGGTCAGGCAACCAGTAGAGTCAAGCCTGGCCTCGGGCCGGGCTTAGGGAGAAGAACTCCCAGAACCCCATCAAGCCGGTATCATTACACCTTATTCTCGCAATGGTAAACATAATATGAATGTATTCACATACATCTCAGACCACAATTTAATCGAAGTTCGGATATACTAGACAACAGATCTACGCACGTCTTAAGGACTTCCAGAATTCTGAGAAGTCAATTCTAATAATTATTCACTGGGAAGAAGTATATATCCTAAGACCTGACAGAAATACGCCTGCAAGAACAGCTGGTTAATACAAACTTAAGACAGTGCCTCTAGATAATTGGCACAATATGGCACTTAAACGCCTCGCAGGAAAGAGAACCAACATTATGTGAAAGCAAAAAAATAAACACATCTAATGCAATATTACTAACAGACTCGTGTTCATCAAGAAGCTTGATACACGCACTTTCAAAGAGTGAGCTACCGAGCTGTGCAACCAACAGTCTGGTCGATCGGACTGTCAATCAGGTGGGTCTAAGGACACTGACCCCTGGATCCTCTTCAAGGAAGACTGGAGGTAGGGTCGATACTGGAGCTCTTCCTCCATCCTCTCTTCCAGTGTTCCAAATGTCTCACTAAATTGTCTCCTTGATATCAATGATTGCGGATTAAGCGAAGCTAAACAAGACTTATCGAGAAGGTGATTGCGTCTGATATTCCACAATAAAAAACTTTTCAAAAGCTGAAAAAAATGGCTACTGAACGTCAACGCAGACAAATGCAAAGTAATGAAGTTCTCGGAACCCCATCAAGCAGGTATCAAGCAGGCCAGTAGGAGTGAGAAGATCCTTACACACTGGAGAATAAGGTAGACTACTTCATGAAGCATACAAGGTCAGACATGGGAGTAGATATAACGCATAGCGTTATCTCTACTAGTGACAGATCAGAGATCTAGTGACAGAGATCTCGTAGCTAGTGGCAGAGGCGGACACCAGCAGAACAACACGGGTACCAACTCCCCAACTGGTGAAGGCGGTGATAGCAGGCGGGTGCACCAGAGCTGCACACGGCCTCACACACCCCCAAATACCCGCACAAAAGAAGCGCCGCGTCACTATTATTTACCGGAGCGAGAATGTGTGTCAATACGAAGCAGCAGCCAAGACCTGTGGTGCAGGTTTCCTAGGCTCGCCTTACCAACGCTGCCTTCACCTCTACTCTGCCTCAGTCACTACTCTCACCACCCACAGAATGTATAATTTGGCTTACACTAGGGTCAGTTGTCACTACCGCATCGACTTCTCCGGTTCACACACATACCTTGGTTACCTTACCTTGAGGTGTTGTCGGGGCTTAGCGTCCCCGCGGCCCGGTCGTCGACCAGGCCTCCCCGTTGCTGGACTGGTCAACCAGGTTGTTGGACGCGGCTGCTCGCAGCCTGACGTATGAGTCACAGCCTGGTTGATAAGGTATCCTTTGTAGGTGCTTATCCAGTTCTTTCTTGAACACTGTGCCAGTTACTGTCCAGAACACTGCCAGTTATGTCCCTTATGTGTAGTGGAGGCGTGTTGAACAGTCTCGGACCTCTGATGTTGATAGTTCTCTCTCAGAGTACCTGTTGCACCTCTGCTCTTCAACGGGGGTATTCTGCACATCCTGCCATGCCTCCTGGTCTCAATGTGATGTTATTTCTGTGTGCAAGTTTAGGATCAGCCCCTCTACTATTTTCCACGTATGTATATACAGTAATATGTATCTCTCCCGCCTGCGCTCAAGAGAACACAGATCTAGGCATTTGAATCGGTCCCAGTAGTTTAGATGTTTTACCGAGTGGATTCTAGCAGTAAAGGATCTCTGCACGCTCTCCTAGGTCAGCAATTTCTCCAGCTATGAAAGGGGCTGTCATTGTGTAGCAATATTCCACTCTAGAGAGCACTAGCGTCTTGAAGAATATCATCATTGAAAAAATAGGTTCGAATCCTCGTCACGGTCCTTATGGATTTGTTATTGTCATTGTCAAAATGTCATTCGTAAGCATTAAAACCCCATTAATAAAAGTCGCGGGGTATTGAATTACCAAACCTGCCATTCAGGTATAACAGAAGCAGATTATATAACACTATGTATGAGAGAATGGTGTTCTCAGCTAGACTTGTACCCTCATGGCTGCTGTGCTGAGCAGTGCTGTGCCGTGCACTGAGCATTAGGTTATCACCTTTATCTGAGAACACAAGTACCTCGTGTAGGGTATCTAAGGATCGGGGATCACATGGGCAGTTCAGATCATCTGAAACTCTCAAGTCAAGCGTGGCCTCGGGCCGGGCTTGGGGAGTAGAACAACTCCCAGAACCCCATCAACCAGGTATCATGGTTGGTGCCTTATGTCTAGTTATACTGATTGATTGATGAAGAGTAAGCCACCCAAAAGGTGGCACGGACATGAATAGCCCGTAAGTGGTGGCCCTTTGGAGCCATTACCAGTATCATTAGCTGATACTGGAGATCTTGGAGGTGCGACTGCACCCTACGGAGAGGTCGCCGCCACATGATGGGCTATAGAGCGTAGCAGATAGCGGAGAAGGGTCACTGCTGTATTGACCTTCGCCAGCGGTTGTGACAGCCCTTCCTTCCACTCGTAGAGCCGTCAGAGAAGCCCAGAACTTATCCAAACCAGGTGCATGTGTATGGCTAAAACTGCATCCTGATTGCTGCTCTATGTGAAGCCTTTTAACTAAAGTGATACGAGGTGCGAGTTCAGCTAGTTCTCCCTGAGCTCCATGTCGTCATTCCTGAGTGCAGTCAACCTGGAAAGTTACAAGTGTTGGCTCCAGAGGCATCCTGTGAGAGACGGTTCAACGGTAGATACAACTCCTCATTCCATCCGTCCTGGCCACCTGCTCACACGGCGGCGCTCCAACATTAAGTAATCTTAGACAATACACAATGCGTAAAACCGTCATACTACACCTTACGAAAGTATGATTAGACTAATTAGAACTGGAGAAGACATCTTAAAATTGGAAACGGCTCGACTATTTCAAAGGATATAGGGTCAGTCTACATGCAGCAATGTCAGGCAGGAAAAGCCCTGGAGTGCCCTAGGGGGGTACTCCCAGACCTCTTGTCAACCCTAGTCGTGGCCTAGCTAATATAAACGACCTAGGCACATGATTAACTTCCTAAGGCACATGATTGCACATTAACCTCAACATATTTTCCCGATACCAAGGAACGATATAAATTACCTTTATGCCTCAAATTAGCTAGAAGACTATATAGAGACATTAAAATGGATGAATTTATGACGAATTTAATGCAGACACTAAGTAACATTTGGGGCCAAGGAAATGACAAGTAAATATCAATTCAAGACCTCTCAATATACCAGGTCTTGCCAATCTAAATGCAGAAAAAGTGAGTTAATGATTAGTACGGAAACAAGTTTAAACTCCGAGGCTAAAAGGGTAAGACATGTAATGTTATTCTTCAGCGTTATAGTGTCTTTAATAGACTTAGAATTCTTCAGGATAGTGCAGTTGGGTTTTGGCCGCCGTCCAATAGGACTTACTACCCCCAACCCCCTCCCATCCCCACCCTTGAAAGTATACAAAGAAGCACAAGTTCAATGTACTACGGGCTCACCATAGCCCGTGCTACTTGGAACTTTTTGTTCCAAGTAGCGAATCTTAAACAAGTTCATTCTAGGCGTGAAGTCTTCCTTGTGAAGATATTAACAAAACTTACTTTCAAGTCTGTACACTGGTGAAGAGTCAAGAGGGAGATGTTACTGAAGCACGGAAGATACACGATGATACAACAAAGAGGATGAAATAGGATGCCCAATACACCCCACACAATTAAAACCAAACAATGTATACAAATTGGGAATGTTTTAGTCAGAACTGTAAACAGGTAAGTATCAGTTTCGAAACATGGTTGTAAACTAGAGCTGCAGGATACCGTACGGCATCAGACGTGACGGGCAGCATATACTTGTGCGAGTATAACACAGAAGCTGCCCCGTATGTATCAACAGATCTTGTCTTAGCGACACTAACCCTGACCGGTGACTTAAAAGCCGCAGGGAGATGGACTAGTTAGTGTCCCTGACCAAAACGCTACGAGTGCTTCTGGCTTTACAACATGTAACAACTCTTAAATATAAATTATATATAACTGAAAACTCACACCCCAGTTTTCAGTTGCATATTGTCCTGGGGACCATTCAGGCTTGTTCGCATAAATTATATATTATATATTATTATATATATATATTATATATATATATATATATATATATATATATATATATATATATATATATATATATATATATATATATATATATATACATACACACACATATATATTGTGTTTGGCGTGCGACGTGTGTCACACTCACATCTTGACTGGAGCAGGAACTTGACTCTCCTTGAGACGAGTCACTAGGATACACACTGAGCCAATCCTGGCCTTGAGACCTTGACACACAGACCTGGCCTCCTGTGTGGCCCTCACCCCCCCCCCCACCTCCCTCACCGGAGCCCACAACGCCCTTCACCCTCATCTCCACCCCCACCTCCCCCCCTCCCCCCCCTAGTGCTTCCCCCAACACTGCCAACACCCAGGGGGGGGGGGGGAGGCACGTGTGGCTCTGGTGCTGAACGAGTATGCAAACACAGGCATTAACAGTTTGCTTGGTCTCCAGTTGCACCAACTCCAGCGTCAGATACAACAACAATGATCGTCCCACCATTTGGTCACCACTTGGTCCGGGAGACATCTCCCGTCACGCAGGGTGCAGTTGCGCCTCCACAGATCTCCAGTATCATCTTTTGATACTGGTAATGGCTCGAAAGGGCCACCACTTACGGGCTATTCATGCCCGTGCCACCTCTTGGGTGGCTTAATCTTCATCAATCAATCAATCACAACAATGATAAACTCCAACTACATATATTACCATCACCAACAACCCTGCTCCCTCCCCCCCCCCCCAGCACCTACTAGATTGTCACAAAAAGCATTTGAGACTGTTGACATAGCTCGAGTGCATGGGGGGAGTTGTGTAAAACCCTGGTTTGTGTCTCGGAGAGGCTGCAGGATCCAAGTTAGGTACAACTTCTGGTTTCAACTCTTCTTGCCATGTAGCTCAGTCGATTAAGGCAGCGTCTGGGACGATCTCGGACGTAGGTTTGAATCCTCGTCACGGCCCTTGTGGATTTGTTCATTTGAGACTGTTCCTCATTAAATGGCTGGTGTACAAGATGGAAAAGAAAACTGGGATAACTGAGAAGACTGAACTGAATAATGAGGAACCAGGAGGACAAAACACATTCAGAGATATAATTGCCAACTGGAGGAATGTAACAAGATGGCCTCCTCCCCCCCCCCCCCCGCCACAAAGTTCGATCACTGATGACCAGACCACACACTAGAAAGTGAAGGGACGACGACGTTTCGGTCCGTCCTGGACCATTCTCAAGTCGATTGTGAAAATCATATGGTTATTACTCTTCCTAACTGGTGTGAATGACCAACATGAGGAGTGAGGTCGTACATGTGTGTATTTGTAGAGAGCACAACGTTAATGAGGAATCTAAAAACCCAATGAGGCCGGCAGGTTACAAGAATACCTCGACAAACTCCAGGAGTGGACATGGTAATGGCTCTTAAACTTCAATCCGAATAAGTGTAAGGCTGGGGGGGGGGGAGACCATGAGAAATCTACACCATAAGGGAAAAGCAATAACAGGAATCGTAAAGGTTAAAAGATTTTCAAGTGGATACAATTAAATCGCTAACACCAGAGATACAAAGTTAACAGTGGTTAACTCCTGTACACCAAAATACTTAACACCTAGGACGGTCCTTGTGTAACAAACTCTGTTCATTAAACCAGTTAGGAAGTTAGTGGTCAGAAAAGACCATGAAAGTAATTAGTATTTAAACCATTGTTGCTGGACGATTAGTGTGTAGCCTCACTCAAGGTGTGAGCGAGATCCGCCCGTGTACCCAAATGTGGTGATGGGGGCTAAGGCAACCCATCCTCCTACATATATATATATATATATATATATATATATATATATATATATATGTCGTACCTAGTAGCCAGAACGCACTTCTCAGCCTACTATGCAAGGCCCAATTTGCCTAATAAGCCAAGTTTTCATGAATTAATGCTTTTTCGACTACCTAACCTACCTAACCTAACCTAACCTAACCTAACTTTCCGGCTACCTAACCTAACCTATAAAGATAGGTTAGGTTAGGTAGGGTTGGTTAGGTTCGGTCATATATCTACGTTAATTTTAACTCCAATAAAAAAAAAATTGACCTCATACATAATGAAATGGGTAGCTTTATAATTTCATAAGAAAAAAATTAGAAAAAATATATTAATTCAGGAAAACTTGGCTTATTAGACAAATCGGGCCTTGAATAGTAGGCCAAAAAGTGAGTTCTGGCTACTAGGTACGACATATATATATATATATTATATATATATATATATATATATATATATATATATATATATATATATTATATATATATATATATATATGTCGTACCTAGTAGCCAGAACTCACTTCTCAGCCTACTATGCAAGGCCCGATTTGCCTAATAAGCCAAGTTTTACTGAATTAATATATTTTCTATAATTTTTTTCCTATGAAATGATAAAGCTACCCATTTCATTATGTATGAGGTCAATTTTTTTTTATTGGAGTTAAAGTTAACGTAGATATATGACCGAACCTAACCAACCCTACCTAACCTAACCTATCTTTATAGGTTAGGTTAGGTTAGGTAGCCGAAAACGTTAGGTTAGGTTAGGTTAGGTAGGTTAGGTAGTCGAAAAAACATTAATTCATGAAAACTAGGCTTATTAGGCAAATCGGGCCTTGCATAGTAGGCTGAGAAGTGAGTTCTGGCTACTAGGTACGACATATATATATATATATATATATATATATATATATATATATATATATATATATATATATATATATATATATATATATATATATATATATATTAGTACTGTGTGTAACACTCTGCACCATAATACAAACATTGACCTACGAAGCAATTGCATCGTATAACTTTGTACTATACTCTTTGTAGAGTTCTAAACAATGAAGCTAAAAAACTAACAAATATAGCACACACACGTACTATATAGAAATGCATGCGTGTATGTCGGTATACGTACTATGGTCCTCATCCTTCCTAGAAGTGCTAAAAAAAACAGGCGGATGGGCTGGCTAAGTGCGGCTCAGCTCTGGGAGCGAGCCTCCTCCCCCCCCCCTCTCAAAACTACTGCAAGTATGATAAAGAAGCAGAAAAGGAGGAGTTGATAAGGGGTGAAAAACTGCTGATTTGTTTCCGCCTCGGCCGGGAATCGAACTCATGCCACTATAACTACGATCCCCGAGCGCTGTCCACTCAGCCGCGAGACCTCCCAGCGTGGGGCCAGAGTGCCACACCTCGCTGCCCTCACTCACACGAGTGAATGAGCAGGCGTGATCCGGAATCAAAGGGAAAGAAATATAAAGCTAAACAAAAATAATAAAATAGCGACTATCAAAGATACCAGCACATCTTTTAGCAGATCGTTATTTTAAGTTTAGTTCGTGTATTATACACCCATCCCGTGAGCGGTGGTGGACCCAATACACCCATCCCGTGAGCGGTGGTGGACCCAATACACCCATCCCGTGAGCGGTGGTGGACCCAATACACCCATCCCGTGAGCGGTGGTGGACCCCATACACCCATCCCGTGAGCGGTGGTGGACCCAATACACCCATCCCGTGAGCGGTGGTGGACCCAATACACCCATCCCGTGAGCGGTGGTGGACCCCATACACCCATCCCGTGAGCGGTGGTGGACCCAATACACCCATCCCGTGAGCGGTGGTGGACCCAATACACCCATCCCGTGAGCGGTGGTGGACCCAATACACCCATCCCGTGAGCGGTGGTGGACCCAATACACCCATCCCGTGAGCGGTGGTGGACCCAATACACCCATCCCGTGAGCGGTGGTGGACCCCATACACCCATCCCGTGAGCGGTGGTGGACCCAATACACCCATCCCGTGAGCGGTGGTGGACCCAATACACCCATCCCGTGAGCGGTGGTGGACCCCATACACCCATCCCGTGAGCGGTGGTGGACCCCATACACCCATCCCGTGAGCGGTGGTGGACCCAATACACCCATCCCGTGAGCGGTGGTGGACCCAATACACCCATCCCGTGAGCGGTGGTGGACCCAATACACCCATCCCGTGAGCGGTGGTGGACCCAATACACCCATCCCGTGAGCGGTGGTGGACCCAATACACCCATCCCGTGAGCGGTGGTGGACCCCAATACACCCATCCCGTGAGCGGTGGTGGACCCCAATACACCCATCCCGTGAGCGGTGGTGGACCCAATACACCCATCCCGTGAGCGGTGGTGGACCCCATACACCCATCCCGTGAGCGGTGGTGGACCCCAATACACCCATCCCGTGAGCGGTGGTGGACCCCATACACCCATCCCGTGGGCGGTGGTGGACCCCATACACCCATCCCGTGGGCGGTGGTGGACCCCATACACCCATCCCGTGGGCGGTGGTGGACCCCAATACACCCATTCCGTGGGCGGTGGTGGACCCCATACACCCATCCCGTGGGCGGTGGAGGAAAGGGTTAGAGAAGCACGTAATGGACACAGGAAAGGAACCCCGGCCATGAGAGAAGGAAAAAATAACGTGTGCTATGAGGATTGGCACACGTTAATACCATGGGAGCCAGTCGGCCGAGCGGACAGCACGCTGGACTTGTAATCCTGTAGTCTTGGGTTCGATCCCTGGCGCCGGCGAGAAACAATGGGCAGAGTTTCTTTCACCCTATGCCCCTGTTACCTAGCAGTAAAATAGGTACCTGGGTGTTAGTCAGCTGTCACGGGCTGCTTCCTGGGGGTGGAGGCTTGGTCGAGGACCGGGCCGCGGGGACACTAAAAAGCCCCGAAATCATCTCAAGATAACCGTCTCTGGCGGCTTATCACGAAAAAGGCTCGTTTAATTGCTATAAAGTAATTCAAGTGGAGGAAGAGCAGCGTTCCTGCCACCACACACAGGAGTACACGACCCGAGGGGTGAAGCACCCGACCACACTAACCCCAGGTCAACCCTGCACCTCCCCCTGGTTTATTTACCACCTTAACCACCTCAACATGCGCACCCCCCCCCCAACACACACACACACACACACAGTCAAGGATAAGACTAAACTGGAAAAGGTTTAAAGGTTTGCCACCAGACTAGTACCCGAGCTGAGAGGTATGAGCTACGAGGAGAGACTACGGGAATTAAACCTCACTTCGCTGGAAGACAGAAGAGTAAGTAGATAAAGACAGGCTATTTAACACAAGGGGAACACGCACTAGGGGACACAGGTGGAAACTGAGTGCCCACATGAGCCACAGAGATATTAGAAAAACCTTTTTTTAGTGTCAGAGTGGTTCACAAATGGAATGCATTAGGAAGTGATATGGTGGAGGCTGACTCCATACACAGTTTCAAGTGTAGATATGATAAGAGCCCAATAGGCTCAGGAACCTGTACACCTGTTGATTTACGGTTGAGAGGCGGGACCAAAGAGCCAGAGCTCAACCCCCGCAAGCACAACTAGGTGAGTACACGTGCTCTTAGCCGACATTAAAGGCGCAGAATTATGATGAACTCAAATAAAACTATCAGACAAGTTCCTGTAGTGCCAGAAACCCTCATTACTCTCTATGAAATAATAAATAATAATAATAATTAGTATTATTGTAATGGGTCTGCATCCTGTCATCTTGCAGAGAACGTCGCTTTTCGCGCGTAGGCGTTACACAAGGCAAAAAATTGTCGTACTTGAAAATGGAAGCGGCTGGCGAAAGTGACGTAGTGTCCCGTTTTCTGTTTTAGGTCCTTTGGTAGGTTAGGAGAGCTACATACCCAATTACGCCCACTCGTGTAGCCAACTTGCTAAGCCGATGCTGAAAACTTTCCGTTCACTCTGCCTATTATATAAATTGGCAACAGACTACATAGCATCCCAGTTTCAAGAGCGTTACCTATTTCTTGGCTAAATCTAAACTATTAAAATTTTAATATAATGTACTATAATGGGCAGGTATTTCAGAACAATTTATATTCTAATATTAAACTATTCATTTGAACATTTCAGTCACAACTCCCCCTTTACTCCAGGCCTTTTAAATATAATCTACATCTAATTGTCTGAAGTATTTTCATTAGATATATTCGCAATTCTCGAGATTAAACTTTAGTCATCTTTTCTTAGTATATTCTGTCGCCACAAGACTATGGCTCTTGTTTGAGGAGCTGTTCACTTGAGACAGTTAAGCAAGTCCCAGCTGTGTTTGGGTACAAGTGACAGGATGAACAACCCAGCGGATTTTCTTCATATTGGGGGAGTTTTTTTTTAAATTTTGCCCCTATTCGGGGCAAAATTTAAACTATGGCAACCGAGCTCCAATCTTCCATATTGCATCTTCCCATACAGCCTAGTCTAGTCTAGTCCTCAGCCAAGGGGCACCAACAAGAGTCTAGCCTCAGCCATGGGCCTAGGCTGAGGATGATTCAGCCTAGCCTCAGCCATGGGACTAGGCTGAGGATGATTCAGCCTAGCCTCATCCATGGGACTAGGCTGAGGATGATTCCGTCTAGCCTTCGAACAAGACAGGAGGAGAAGCAACCCGAGGCGTGGAGTGTACTCACCTGCAGGAGTCGGGTGGACGGGCACGTTGTTATTCTCGTGAGAGAAGCCGAAGAAGTGTTGCCAGAAGTCCATGATGGGCAGCGTGAGACACCAGCCGCGGGCATGGGCGCACAGCTCGCCTACCTCTTTCACCTGTCGCTCCGTCGCTGCTACCCTCTTCTGCGACTCCTCCCCCGTCTCCACACCACCAGGGACGGGCCCCCGTGCTAGTCACGCCAATTGCTCGGACATTCCCATTCTGGTCTCACAGACAAATTCAAATAAAAAGGGGCCACTAGTACCTAGAGAGGCACGGGTGAATTACAACACACCAGGGCGCGTCTCTCTCACTACACTTTCATTAACTTTGAACTATGAGCCGAGGTAGGACGGTCTAGATGTGTGAGGTGCACTCAGGAGCTCCTCAACGCCACAGTGTGGAGGGGCGACGGGTCAGAGTGGAGAGCAGGTGGAGGAAAGAGGAGTCACAGTTAGGAGCACCAATTTTCACAGCAGGTGGAGGCGCCAGTTTTCACAGGAACGAGAAATCCGCGTGGTGGTGAAGCGCACACAGCGTGTGGACTAGCGAGGAGCGAGTGGTGGAGGAGGTGAATCTATCCATCTATCCCCCTCTATCGCAACCACTATTTCCGCCAGATCTGTTCTTATTCACCACTCGCACAATACGCCAACTATATCAACCGAAAGCAGCAGCATCCCTCGAGTGTATAGTCTCTACGGACTCAACTAATTCACATTCCTGGAACGTGGCAGCATCCTTTGTTTACCACTAACAAATCAGAAGCCTTTAAAAAGAGAACAGACATTAAAACACTTTTCCTGGAGGGAGTGGGAGTGATGGAGAGAGACACAGACACACACAGGCGGGGCAAGAAGGCGTCTTCCCCGGCCGCAGAGGACCTGTTTATTCTCTGGGACACTGACGCCCCTCTGTCTGCCCTCCGCCACACGCCCACCCAACCCCCCTCCCCCCACTAGGATAAAGGGGGGGGGCGCGGGATTGGATATTTTAATGAAGCTTTTCGCACAAAACTAGTCACTTTTAAATTATCGACTGCGACAAATGCCAGCGCGCCTAACGTGCCTTCATAGAACCCATGGTTCATGTGTTCTATACATAACTCAAGGTTTAATGATGCTGTATTTCTAGTGTATCAACCCCCCCCCCCACCCCTCTTCCTCCTTACCAAATCCTTTGGTCATCAAAGTTCAAGGTAAAATACATCTTTAACAATTCTTTCGATTATATTACACCCTTACTTAAAAAAATCTGAAATCGCCAATACATTTAGCAAGCATAATGTAGAAGGGGACGCCAGGGTGTTGTTTAAGGTGTGGCTGAGGGTGTGACACAGAAGAGGGTGTGACACAGTACCGTAGGCTGTGTATCAGTACAACAAGAACCCCCCGCCCCCAACTATATAAATACCACTCTTCGTCACTATGGACAACCTGACGCCTCTCAACATAATAATTGGTCCAAACATTATTTAGACGGGTCGAGTATCGTCATGGCGCTAATACACATCACTTCACGAATATCAACAAACGCGTCACGTAATGTCACTTCACTCGTAATGTCACTTGCTTAGCTAAACACACTGCGGGCTTCAGTTCCTGAACCCATTATGTTCCTCTCTAACCCTTTCCCACCACCGCCCACGGGATGGGTATGGGGGTGCATAATAAAGAAATGAAAAATGTATAACACAAACTTTCAAATTCGCATTCCATAACATTATAAAATTCTGCACAGGGCTGGATTATACACAGTTTGTCCGTCCAGTACACGCTTAAAACCACTGGCGGACAACAAGGGGCTGAAATGCCTAGCTTATTTCAGCCCAATACCCAAGGTCTTCAGTCCGTTATTTTTTTGTTTTGTTAGGTTAAAACTACTACTTTACAAGTTAGTCAAGGCTGCTTGAGTATCAAGAGGTATCAAGAGGGAGCCAGGGTTAGTACTCTCAAGACTGTGATTAGGACTGTCCACAGAGGCGAAAGGTCACCACTCTAGCAACTGTTAACACTGATTTAGACAAATCTCAGGATGAAAGTGGCCCGCCTCGGAGTAACACCCATGGTGGGTGGCGCGCTCGCCCCAGAGTAACACCCACAATTTAGGTCTTATTCGCATGACCAATGGTGCTTGCCAAACACTGACTACAGGGACCTGAAGGGGAGGGGTGATTGGTTAGGTAACAATAACGCAGTGGTGGGAGTCTTTAGACGTGTCTAGACAAGTCTAGACACTAAATACTATCCTCCCCCCCCCCTCCACCACCACCATTAGGGCAAGAGGGAAGGAAAATGACGCCACAAGATATCTGGGCATTTCCTCCAGACGTCATGACCAGGGAAAGTACAGTCACTCATATCACCACTCCCGCTGATTCGTCACCCCTCATCCTCCCCTACGGTGCTCGCTTTCACAGTGCTCTCCCGTGAGAGTGAGTGAAGACAGGAACCACAGAGAAAGTAGGATATTAAAAACAATGTCACCAATTTTCCGGGTCACAACCCCCCCTCCCCCCCCCCCCCCCCACACACACACGTACGTGTCAACATAAAAGTAGTTCCAGGAGACACAGAAGCAGACCTTTGCGACAGGATAATTCCAACCAATGAATAATGGAGTAACAAAGCATCAGATGATAGTCACTAATAAGATTACCACAAAGGCTTTATCTTCATAATATACGTCAACGAGCAACCAGATGGCATTTCATACCTCCTTATCAATCAATGCTTACACATACCGTGGACATCTTCAAGAGGAAACTAGATTTATTCCTCCAAGGAGTGCCGGACCAACCGGGCTGTGGTGGGTATGTGGGCCTGCGGGCCGCTCCAAGCAACAGCCTGGTGGACCAAACTCTCACAAGTCAAGTCTGGCCTCGGGCCGGGCTTGGGGAGTAGAAGAACTCCCAGAACCCCATCAACCAGGTATTAGCCAGGTATCAACATAGATCAATACTTTCACCGGTGTCGTGTCAGACGGGTCACTGGCATCTAATAACTACAATACAGTTTGGTTTACGAACCTAACGAGGACAGACGCGGTGGATCACTTCAAAAATCTACACGCTGACAAGCTGCAAGAATAGTTCGACCAGTGGCTGATAAGAATTCAATTGAAGCAAATGCAATTGATTGGTTTAGAATGAATTTGCCTGGCATCGTGACGGTGCGATCTCTCGGCGGTGAAAACAAAATAAAGTATTTATAACAATATTACAAAAATCAGTGGGAGGAGTATAAGGCCTCGTCGATAAGATGAGGGTGTCCGGCCCACAGGAACACCGGCGGTCACTCCCGCACCGGAGCACATCCTTCATGTACTTAACTATTTGAGGAAACTGTGTCGGACGACGACACCTCCACACACCCAGTGTCGGACGACGACACCTCCACACACCCAGTGTCGGACGACGACACCTCCACACACCCAGTGTCGGACGACGACACCTCCACACACCCAGTGTCGGACGACGACACCTCCACACACCCAGTGTCGGACGACGACACCTCCACACACCCAGTGTCGGACGACGACACCTCCACACACCCAGTGTCGGACGACGACACCTCCACACACCCAGTGTCGGACGACGACACCTCCACACACCCAGTGTCGGACGACGACACCTCCACACACCCAGTGTCGGACGACGACACCTCCACACACCCAGTGTCGGACGACGACACCTCCACACACCCAGTGTCGGACGACGACACCTCCACACACCCAGTGTCGGACGACGACAACACTCACTACCGGCGTGATGGTATCCAGGGATACAGCAGGGACCTAAGACAACCTGCGACTGGGAAGAAACTAATAACAGTCTTTCTGAAATTGTTTAGATTCCGTAGTTCCATATTTCCACCGACACGATGTTACTGCTTCATGGCAAATTCTTCAGAGAATTTCTGATGAACCATCCTCCTAAACCATCATTAAAATTTCTATAAAATCCCACATCGTCAACCCAACATTATCACCCTAACAGGGATCACCTTCTTAACATCTTGTACACACACGAAAGTTCAAGCTATGGGGGTGAAAGTTGGCTTGAAGGCTGAGGCGCTGCCCTTGCTTAAGGATACCATAGCCAGTCTTCAACTATGAGACTGCTGCCTCCTGTTGTTTCTGCTGTTTTAGATTTAAGAACTCGGAACGAAATGTCCATGTAGCACAGGCTATAGTGAGCCCGTAGCCTCCTGCCTTATTGGGTCATATATATCTATCAGGAAGGTTCAGTGTGTGGAGACAGGGGGTGAATGAAGACATTGCCTGAAGAATGTAATCATCCCCCGCGCATGTGTGGGCACGTCCATGTGTCCAGCTCACCCGGTGGAGGCTGTAGGGGACACGTCCACCTTCACTCTCTTATATCATCCTCAACGTGTCCAGTACTATCATTATAAATACTGTATACAAAAAGCAACATTACATATTCAGTATAAAATGTGACAAAGTCTTACAAAACCTGTTTTATCTATATGCAGGCGAGGAGTCACAATAACGTGGCTGAAGTATGTTGACCAGACCACACACTAGAAGGTGAAGGGACGACGACGTTTCGGTCCGTCCTGGACCATTCTCGAGTCGATTGTGGAGAATGGTCCAGGACGGACCGAAACGTCGTCGTCTCTTCACCTTCTAGTGTGTGGTCTGGTCAACTGTTTTATCTAGAGTAAGATTACTGGGGTTCCCAGGACGAAGGAGTGTGCCGAGGACACGACTGACAATGTTGACCCTCACCACCATGAACACAAGACACGGGTCACCATATACCACACACATAAACTCTGCCACCTTACTCGTGCACAACTCTCCAGACACCGACCACAACGCCTTTGAAGACACCATCTCCTCTTATGCCTTTACATTCCCACTTGTGGACTGTCAGGAGACTTTCCTACTTGTGTCACATGGCGCCCATCTCCGTAACATCTCCGGGTGTTCCAGACAAAATATTCAAAGACTCCACTTTCAACCAAAGGCTGGGCCCACTGGCGCAGTATCAGAAGCATGAATATTGTGGGATTTGAAAATTATACTGTAGCACTGCTATTCGTTTATATGTGACTTCTCTACACACCTTTGCTGCCGACTACAGGATTCACAGTAAATCGGCTCTTTTGCATTAGTTACCAGATTCAATTCAACATGTGAATCAGCCTTGATTTTCACGAGTGCGGCCAGGGTTGAGTACGAGGCACCTGTAGTCCAGTGTATTGCGTCTATCTGAAGATTCACTTCCTCTCCACATGGGGCACCACGCTGGTACAGTAATTATAATACATAACAAGCATGCAGGGATCCTGTGGTGCTCGTCCGCAAGCGCTAACTATGTTCCGTCTAATAAAGATTTTAATACAACTGTTTATCCAGATTTACCCGTGTTGGAAAAATTTAAATGAAGACTTACCCTTCAGTTGTAAAATCGTTCCTGTACTTATTCTAAATTCAGTGTGCTGACCAAATGATCCAAGCATTGGTTGCTACAAGAACAGGCGGCTGTAACAAGACAATATAAATACATACAGCTTCTTACGACATTTAACACGCCTGCAGGTCTGGGCACGTGAGGAAGCATGCACGTCTGTCAGTAAGTGTGCCCTGTTACCACACCCTCCCCCCCCCCATCCACACGATCCTGGTGTCCTCATGTCGCCCCTAATATGCCCCCCCCCCCTCCCTCTAGCCCACTAAGTCAGGACAGCACTTGGGAGCAACTTGCCTGGGCTCTCTCTAGGAACGTGACGCCCTTCACTAATGACACAGACGGCCGGTCACTCGCTAGTATATACAAGTCAACTTGAAGGACCTGGGGGAGACAATACACCACTCCCCCCCCTCCCCCCTAATCTTCCACATACACGAGTGCGCGCGTGTATTTACTATTTGTATCTGCAGAATCGAGTTATTAGCTCTTGGATTCCGCCTTTCTAACCAATTTATTTTTCCTCTATACAACGTTTATTATATATATATATTTCTCTCCAACACACACACATCTCCAGGAAGCAGCCCGTAGCATTTGTCTAACTCCAAGGTACCTATTTACTGCTAGGCACCAGGGGTGAAAGAAACTATCCATTTGTTTCTGCCTCTACTGGAGATCGAACCCTGGCCCTTAGGACTACGACCCCAGAGAGTGATCCACTCAGCCGCGAGGTCCCTACGTGTGTGTGTATGTATGTATGTATGAGAAAACCCCATGTGACTGTGAAGGAGCCGCAGTGACAGCCCCGAAAAGTTAAAGACTACACCTGTTCCCAATACCAGTCTCCTCAAGTGCCCGGAGACACGCCCGCACCTGAGCGCCACCCAACACCTTCCACAAGCAGCAGCAGGAGAGTGAGGCCACCTGCACAACTCTACAACTTCCCTCTACTGTATGAAGCTGAACCTCTCGGGAAAATCTCACATGTAGTTTATGGACGGTTGAAGGAAGTAGCGAGGGGAGATGTTGATGTCTATAATGAAGTTGGGTGAAAATGAGGTGTGTGGCAGTGGTTCCTGCCAGAGGTGGGGGCGGTGGGGGTGGATGGAGGGGCAGTCCTGGGGCAGTGAACCTGGCCAGTGGTCGTGTCGCGTCGACCCTCCGTCCCCGCCGACCCCCCCCCCCCCCCCCTCTATCCCTCCCCGCCGCTCCTCCCTCCCTCCACCTTACCTATCTTCACCACGGCTGGTCATCCCGCTGCTCCTTCACCGGTCACTCCGTCAACTTACCAGGCAAGAGTAAGCTACAGGTTACCTAGCACATTTTGGGACGTGTCCAATACTGGTCTGACTACTACTTTACAGTCTAATTATCATAAAGTTCCTCTGGTTTATACATCACAACGATCAAGTGACCACACAAACTGGAGAGCAAATAAGGTGTTCAGTTACGACTGGTGGTAACGTTACCTCGGCTTTATTTATCACTTGTCGAGCACTGGAGCCAGCATAAACACACCTGGCCAAATGTTCCCTGCCCCTCAATGTTTACATGCACCTTGCCTACCTGCCTGGTGGCGTCTAGCCACGCACGCCTGCCTCTACCTACATGCTCTACGGTAGGGTAGCCCCGCAAGTTGATCTTCCTTACACCTCTGTCTCTGGCCTCAAACCATCACAATACACACCAGGGCAAAGACTACACCCCCACCACCAGGCCTCGCCCGCCCCACTGGAATCTTATCCTCCACAGCCCCCCTCCCTCACTGGCCCAGTAGCACCCAGTCACGCCATGGACGAGGCTCGCCTACCAAACTGTCCTCACCAAGCCTTCAACACAACTGTTATCGTTCGACTCGTGCAACTATGTAAATCACAGTTGCTATAGCCTAATATACACAACTTAAACAAGCAGCTGGGCCACACACACACCGTACACAAATTTTAATTTCAGTGCAGTGTATATACAGGGGACTGTCCTTCCCTCCCTCCCTCCCTCCCTCCCTCCCCACACGAGACAATCCCTGGATAGTCTGCCGAGATTCAAAGGTCACCTGTCCAGCTCATCCCACAAGCTCAAGGTGAGGAGGACCTGTGTTAAGAGTCCAGTACTCATCTCTCACACACACACACACACACACACACACACACACACACACACACACACACACACACACACACAGTGCACGTTAGTGATCTCTTTTTACCTTCATAAGTGTACAAAAACAAAGAGACCCATCCGTCACGCATAAGGGTACGTTATTCCAGGCGACAAAGACTGGCAAGCCTGGGCACAACACTATCAACAATCGGATGTACCGGTGATAGTGCTCAACAATCACCATCACCGATACATCTTAGGCAACACGGAGGGCGTCTCGCGTTCTCTCACTCTATCCTCAGTAAAAACTGCAACGGTTTTGCCAAACTAGAAACGTGCGAGCCCATCGAGGCCGATGAACAGGAAATTGTCTTTTACGGTGTTTTAATGTTGACCAATACACTAAGTCACCCACTACCCAGCCAGCTACAACAAGGAAAGTGCCTGCGAACGGTAGTGTAGTGTAGTGGTGTAGTGTGCCTGCCATCCACACGGTACAGACGCTCACACAGGTCACGCCAAGGTACACCCATTAACGGGCCTATCTATATAAGAGAATATCTATCCAATGTTGGTAGCTTGGTGCTACCATCTCCCAGCTTTGCAGGGGTGAACGGTCTAAGGGGTCAGAGGTCAGTCCAAATTAGAGCGGGTCAAGCTGAATGTTGCTCCCTTCCCTTTAGAATACAGTAAGTAATGAAGGGGGTGCAGACTAAGCAGGTACAGTACTGGGTCATGACCTCTCTCGCATCCAGAGTTAGCTACCTTGAGGTTACCTTGAGGTGATTTCGGGGCTCAGCGACCTCGCGGCCCGGTCGTCGACCAGGCCTCCTCGTTGCTGGACTGATCAACCAGGCTGTTGGACGCGGCTGCTCGTAGCCTGACGTACGAGTCACAGCCTGGTTGATCAGGTATCCTTTGGAGGTGTCTTGTTAAGTTGTGCAGACTACTTATCACATGATCCTGTATGACTGCCTAACCATCCTGTGTGAGAGAGATGTTTAGCTAGCTCTTGACACACACTATACTCCCCCCTTCATATATCTTGAGGTTATCTTGAGATGATTTCGGGGCTTTTTAGTGTCCCCGCGGCCCGGTCCTCGACCAGGCCTCCACCCCCAGGAAGCAGCCCGTGACAGCTGACTAACACCCAGGTACCTATTTTACTGCTAGGTAACAGGGGCATAGGGTGAAAGAAACTCTGCCCATTGTTTCTCGCCGGCGCCTGAGATCAAACCGAGGACCACAGGATCACAAGTCCAGCGTGCTGTCCGCTCGGCCGCCCAGCTCCCTTTGTTCGTATAGTGTAGAGAAGCTGCACAAATATTGATGTATCTAAATGAGCTAACAAAAAACATGAGGGAGGGGACTGGGATAGGGATACCGACTATCCAGGTCACCGCCAAGTATCCCTCTTAATATTACTATATACCCAAAGCCTGACTATCCAAATACACCTCGAGGCTAACCATAGCCTGTGCTTCTTGCCCCGCTCCTGTGCCAGGTAAGTTACGGGCTCACCATAGCCCGTGCTACTTGGAATTTGTTCCGAGTAGCTGAATCTATAACAACATATCCAAATACATATTAAGGTAGGCAAGATATGCTCAGACGTGTTTGCCGTGTGTGGCCACCTCTTGACGTAACACTGGAGGTTGCTCAACTTGGGGAGTATTCATGAGCAGCCGCAAGCTATCAAGTATTAATTATAAGCTCAGTGGCACCCCCGCTATGTGGAGTGGAGGTCGCGCCGGGAACCCGTGCCTCGACAACACGCCTACAGGGGCCCTTTGACGAGATAATGACACACTGCTCTTAAGAACCGAACTGAGCGAGTAGTTGCTTTAATTAATATCCACCCGGGAGGTTTGAGTATTTCCCGCGTGCTGGTCCACCACCTGTCGCAACACCACCAACGGCAGCGTGGCACGTCTCACCTTTAAGATCACAAGTACCACCAGCGGCACGAGGTACCGGACCTCCAGCGGCACGAGTGGGAAGAGAATGGGCAGCGTGTTCACCACCACTTAGCACCAGAGACAACACGGCAGACTCTACGATGAAGCCCACGTAGGCCCACATCTATACTAACATCAGTTGTATAGATCTCAACAACTGATCGGTTGAGAGACGGGACCAAAGAGCCAAAGCTCAACCCCCACAAGCACAAATAGGTGAGTAAACACAATACGTGAAAGGATCACTCCAGTAGTCAATACATATTAATTCCCACGCGCCTTCCTCATGTAACTTGCTCATATCCGGCTCTCGTTATCCGAGCTTCTCCTGGCTACAGCGAATATCGAAAGGGACCAAGTATAGTGTTATCCTACTTCAATGTTACCAACGCCATGACACTAATGAGAGACTAATGTATAACTCAACCCTGAACATGGTTTACTTCTGGAGTAAACAAACGCTGTGTATACACAACGAGAAGCATTGATTGATGAAGATAAGACCACCACAAGAGGTGGCACGGGCACGAGTAGCCCGCAGGTGGTAGATGTTTGGAGTGAATGTGTTCTTTGGTCAGTTCAATTTCCACAGTCACGCACAGCGCCGCTCCTGTGCCAGGTAAGTACACTACGGGCTCACCATAGCCCGTGCTACTTGCCCCGCTCCTGTGCCAGGTAAGTTACGGGCTCACCATAGCCCGTGCTACTTGGAGCTTGTTCCAAGTAGCTGAATCTATAACAACAACAACAACATGTTCTGTGGTGGTGTAGCACCTTCACGTGTCTCTGGGGTCCTCGGCCAGAAGCGGGGTACACTTCTCTATATATTGGTATATTTTGGTACCAGTCTTTGTTGTAATCATATCTTGAGGTTATCTTAAGATGATTTCGGGGTTTTAGTGTCCCCGCGGCCCGGTCCTCGACCAGGCCTCCAACCCCAGGAAGCAGCCCGTGACAGCTGACTAACACCCAGGTACCTATTTTACTGTTAGGTAACAGAGGCATAGGGTGAAAGAAACTCTGCCTATTGTTTCTCGCCGGGATCGAACCCGGGACCACAGGATCACAAGTCCAGTGTGCTGTCCGCTCAGCCGACTGGCTCAGGTTCTTGAATATGACCGAAAAGGTTAGATTAATGATTATAACACAAATCTTCTCACTATTTCTGATGTTTTTCTTCACTGTCGAGGGAAGTTGAAAAAATTAACACTCCAAAGTTCATTTTCACATTTTTTTTATTTTGGTCTGACGCCAAAGGATGTTTCGCAAGATCTCAAAGACAAGTTTACTGTGTTGTTGTTTTAGATTTATCTACTCAGAACGAAATGTCCATGCAGCACGGGCTATGGTGAGCCCGTAATTGAGTTCGGTTATTCGCGATAACCTTGTTATTCTAATATTTGGGTCAAAGTATTAAATGGAGGTGGGGTTTCCTCCTTTTTCCCTGTTTCTTTTTGCTTCTGTTTTAGTCTTGTTTTAATAACATTATCTTGATGGCGGATGTAGGTGCAGAATGTTCACTAATGAGTCCCATTCTTAAACGGCTTTTCTAATCATTGTAGTCGCGGTGGAATGTGCATCTAATGCAGCTGCTGTCGTTGGATTAATGTTGAGTTTGATGCGCAGGGCTTCAGTAGCTTCACATTCCAGTAAATAGTGCAATAGTGGCGCCTCTCCTTTGTTTCACAAATATGACTAACTATTGGGATCATTAACTCCCAGCAGCACTTGTAATCGAGTCTGTGTATGGCTACTGCAATGTCTCTGGATATCTTTTTGTCAGGCTTGAAAGAGTAGTTCCCAGTGGCTTGTTCGTACCATATCGCAGTGGATCTTCCTTCCGTTACTTTGGCTCTGTGGCGACTTTTGATAGTTGGCAGTATTTTCTTCTTGATTTGCTCCTTAATCTGTGAATCACTACCCACATTGTTGTTGCTTTAGATTTAGCTACTCAGAACAAAATGTCCATGTAGCACGGGCTATGGTGAGCCCGTAATCACTATCCACATGTGCTTCTCTATATATAAATATGAATGGACAGGTGGAGGAGAGAGGGAAGATTGAGGCGAGCGCGCCACACCATCAGTAAAGGAGAGGGCGAGCAAGGTCACAGCAGGAAGGCCAGTGCTATGGATCAAATCACTACAAGTGGGAGGCCCCGTCAATACATGATGTTTAAAGACGACAGGTGCGGAGCGAGGTCACCAGGTCAACCAAGACGGTGCAAGGTCAAATATTCGGTTGAAACTGACAATGATGAAGTGTTAAGGAAAGCCATAGCCAGGAATGACCTATCTATTACTGGCTAATGCCAAAGGTCGTGCCAAAGGTCGTGCCAAAGGTTGGCGTGATAAAGTATATAAGAGGAGACGTGGTCAGTGGTCAGCATGGATGAGGGGGAGGGGGGGAAGGGAGAGGTTTTTGGGGGGGTTTCAGAAGTGGAAGAGAATACAAGATAGTGTTTTTTTTTTTAGAAATGTAGAATATAGAGCAATTTATAATAGCAGGCGGAATACAAGCCTAGCTGACACTATGTATGTATGTATGTATGTATGTATGTATGTATGTATGTATGTATGTGGGTGTGTTTATTGTTTACTAGTTACACAGGTATGTGTGGGGGGGGGGGGGATCAGGTGGATGGGTGGAGTGGGAGGGAGCAAGAACGGTTAGATAAAAGTAAAAAAAAAAAAACGATTTTAAGAAGTGGAGAAAGGAAGTGGGTCGGGAGTGGGCCTCCGGAGGGTATGGTATTGAACCGAGGGAGGTCTCTCTCTCTCTCTCTCTTGCGGGGGTGGGCCCTAAGCCTCTGACTGGCCCGTTACGTCTTACTCATTTCACTCTTGGGCGGTACCTGGTTGATGGGGTTCTGAGAGTTGTTCTACTCCCCAAGCCCGGCCCGAGGCCAGGCTTGACTTGTGAGTTTGGCGGATCAGTATTTATGACATGTTGACTGCTCGCTGCATAGAATAAAGGGTTATATGTCCCATGTGCTTAACTTCTGCACTGTTAAATCTCTGTGGGAATCTTTCTTAGTAACTCTGCACTGCCTTATATAATGTTCTAGTGATCTATCGGACATTTCTCCACAATTCTGACATGTCCTCTCCTGATAAAATCGGCAAAGCTATGCTGAGGACTCGAACCCGTGCACTAGGCACTCCCAAGCATATGCCCTAAACAACTCGCAATACGTCCAAAGGCAATGTAACCCGGGCGTCAAGTGAATCCTACAGGAGTCCCGGGCTTCAGTAGAAGCCTCAGGTGTCCCAGACTCGGGCCTTCAGGCTCTGGCCGCACGCGCCCTGGCACTGGCCGCACGCGCCCTGGCACTGGCCGCATGCGCCCTGGCACTGGGTACACCACTTCTACCCCCAACGGTTCTCTTCAAGTGCACGAAAATTACATTATCTTTAACGTGATTTCTTGTGTATTTCCGGTCCTCTTGTGGGACGAGCAAGCCCGTGCACTTGGGTATACAAGCCCAGCGGACTGGAGGGAGGTTTCCGTAGGCACCTTACCGTTTAACTTCAATGGTTCCAAGGAACCGGTCCCCGCGGCCCGGTTTCAGACCAGGTCTCCTGGTTGCTGGACTGGTCAACCAGGCTGTTTGACCCGGCTGCGTCCGGCTTGACGTATGACTCGTCGCCCGGTCGATCAGGTATCCTTGGAAGGTGTTTATCAAGTTATTTTGAACACTGAGAGGTCGGCTAATTATGTCCCTTTTGTGTATAGAGTTGAAAAGTCATGAGCCTTTAACGCTGACAATTCTCTCTCACCGGAGGTAATAACAGACCGGTGGATCTCGTAACTCATCGAGCATTGTATTTGTTTCATTATTAAATCCCTTGTCCTTTAAGTACTGGAAGATCCCCTGATAACAGCATGCACGTTAGGGCATGACGACCTAATATCTGCTGGCTGTCGTGGGAGACTGTCTGGGCTCTGCTTCCCTGGAGGAGGAACCAAACCGGAAAGGGAAGAGGGCGGAAACCTTACACAACTGCCAAGCCAGAAAGAGATACCAAAATGGGAATATACCTTTATATACCTAAAAATATATACCTAAGTATATACCCAAGTATATCCTAGGTATACTAGGTAGTATTAGTATCTACTTAGTATTACGTATATTACTATTATATATTACTTAGTATATTACTATTTAGTAATATCTACGAGTATTAGTATCTAATACTACTACTACTACTAGTATTATTAGTACCCTAGGTAGTATTTGGTATACCTAAGTAGACCTAAATATATACCTTTAGGTATATAAAAATATACCTAAAATATACCTTTATGTCTGCGTCACCCTAGACCTAGTGAAACTAGACCAGAGGTTTCAGGTGAAAGAAAACTGCTGCCGTATGCCTTCATGGGTGTATTTAGGACCCCAGCCTAAACCCCAGGCGATTCGTGACCCCAACATGATAGAGCCAGTCAAAAGCCCCCCCCCCCACACACCAGAAAATGATCCATACAAAATTGTATTAGCCACAAAGATTGATAATACTACATTATTTTTGACGTCAAGGCAGGAGACGAGAGGTTGCCAGGAGGGCGTGTGTCGGGACCTCACAGGCGTGTCCTGCTGCGGGAAGTTCGTGTTAAATGATACGCAATATACTGGTGGCAACCCCAGCAACCCGCGTTGTTACTTCCGCCAGGGGGATACGCCCCCCCAACCCTACACACTCCACCCACTGCGTCCTGGTCCCACCACACCCGCAACCAGGTGTGGTGGGACCTACCTAATTACAATGTCCTATTAAACATTTCATATACCACCACCACACCCTGCATGATTCTTTGATAGTAACCCTGGATTACTGTTGTTAAAGATTTAGCTACTCAGGATGAAGTGTCCATGTAGCACGGACTATGGTGAGCCCGTAAACCTGGATTACTGAAAACCATTCAAGTGTAGAGCCAAGTGGGTGGCATGGGAAGGGAAGACTCGGTGGGCGTGTAGTGGGTAGCATGGGAATGAGTGTGGCGGCACAGGGCGTGTTTCCGGTGGAGCGTCGTGACCCCGGGCACTGCCGTCTTGAGCCAGAGAGTAAACACCGCCGTCACGGTGCCCTCCAGGGCGGGTGCTCCCTCCACTAACCAGAGAAGACTGCCACTGAGGGCTTGGTGGGTGAAAAAATACCAGTGAAGAGGGTAGAGTAAAGGAGAGAGAGGGAGGTGGGTGAGAGGAAGACGTGCAAAGGCTATGAAGGTAAGGGGTAAAGACATCAATAAATATTTTTTTATTATCTTTGGTGGTGATACGAATTCGATGCCGATGGATTCGAACTCGTGTCCTGGGTCACCCCCATACGCATGCGTTACTCACTAGTTCACCTACGTTAGGCTTCAAAAATGCTAACAGAAATATGTTGCTATTGTGATCTCGTGCATCAGTAACCACTCCTTTGCTGGATACCTGCTTGAGGGGGTTCTGGGAGTAGTTATTCTCCCCAAGCCCGGTCTTGTGAGAGCTTGGTCCAACAGGCTGTTGCTTGGAGCGGCTCTTAGGCCCACATACCACCCACAACCCGATTGGTCTGGCACTCCTTGGAAAAAATTATTAGTTTTCTCTTGAATGTCCACGGTTGTCTCGGCAATATTTCTTATGCTCGCTGGGAGGACGTTGAACAACCGTGGACCTCTGATGTCTATACTCTGATTGTGCCTATGGCACCCCTGCTCTTCACTGGTTCTATTCTCATTTTCCTCCATATCGTTCACTCCAGTATGTTGTTTATGAGCTCCACTCTCCCTGGCACGCAAGCACTTTCCCATAACACTTGCAGGAGATGGCAGAGTTCTATTACTAAACTAGATTTAGCGATACCTTATCTGCCAAGCTGTCGTTTGTAAGAATGTCAAATTATGTTAAAACATCTACTTTTAACCCGGTAATACATTTCTTATACTCGGTGGGAGGAAACATGTGCGCTATCAGGGCGCCTGATAGCTGGGTGGACAGCGCTTCGGATTCGCGGTCCTGAGATTCCGGTTCGATCCCCGGTGGAGGCGAAGACAAATGGGCAAAATGTTTCTTTCAACCTGATGCCCCTGTTACCTAGCAGTAAATAGGTATCTGGGAGTTAAGACAGCTGGTACGGGCTGTATCCGGGGGATGCGTAACAAAAAGGAGACCTGGTCGAGGACCGGGCCGCGGGGACGCTAAGCCCCGAAATCATCTCAAGTAAGAAAGTAATTATCAAAAGAAGGCACCAAGCCGGGAAGGCTATGTAGCACGAAATCATCTCAAGATAACCTCAAGATACCAAATAAGCCGCTATTGTCGACACTCCAAGTACCTCTCATCACCATACTTCACTGCACACCACCATCATCCGGGGAAGTGACACTATAGTGTCATCGTTGTGACCCCTGGTAGCCTGGCCTTAGCGCCCCCCCCCCCAACCACCACCACATTTGGCAGTAAACTGATGCGCAATTTCCACCACAAACTGCCGACTTCAACTGCTGCCTTGACCCCCATGAACTCACCCATGGGGAAGTAGTGGGATGATCGGGGAGGAGGGGGAGGAGGGGGGGGGGGGGAGAGGGGGAGCGTGACAACACAACCCCAGAGTGACAAAATCACCAACAGCGTGCGCGCTGCGGGGGGTGACGGCCGCCGTACAAGAAGATAAATAAGCGTGGGAGAGGAATGTCGAAAGATATAAATAAAAAATAATAAAAAATGTAAATATAAAAAATAAAATGAGTCAAATAAAACACGTACAAAAATAAAATGAGAAAGGGGGGTATCGAGCGGGGTTGAAACATTGGGGAAGCTAAGGTTGCTCGAGCCACCAGGCTTCCCAAAAGTTCCCTATACACGGTGAAAATTTAATACAAACAGGTAAAATAACAACTTTAAAATAAAAAGTACAAGGCTTCATTAACAGACACAGCCAGTTTGGCGTCCAGAGAGGACGGGGCCTAGAGAGGACGGGGCCTAGAGAGGACGGGGCCTACAAAGGACAGTACTTGGTGCCTTGACAGTACTTGGGCATGATCCCCTAACATTGCTAATATGGTTTTGTTTGTTTACAGAACACTGCAGAACTACATAGCCTATCTTGCAAGTTATAACAACAAAAATTAGCGCCTGTTTACAAAAGCTCAAGAGCATATTGCATAAACAAATTAATGGAGCTAAGGTTGGACCACAAGCACATGGCGAGGTCGCGCGGGCTCTGATCTTAGCCACAACACCAGTAGGAATATCTTGCTGACACACACACACACTGCCGCCGCCACCACCACCTACCACCCCCGTCCCGGCAACCCTCTCCCTCACCCACTAGAGTTAAGGTAAGGTAAGGTAAGGTAAGGTAAGGTAAGGTAAGGTAAGGTAAGGTAAGGTAAGGTAAGGTACCCCTGGTCACTTGTCCCTCATAACCTGTAGTTGGCGAATTTTCTTGGCTCTCCCTCACCCTCTCCTCAGCTAGAAACCCACCCCTGCTGGCACCCCCCCCCCTCCCCAGCTAGTAGTCCACCTGCTGGCACCCCCCCCCCCCGTCCCCAGCTACACACCCGCTTGATCTGTATAAAGCTTGGGCAAGCATCACTTGTAGTTCAAGAACTGACAGCACGAGCAGGAAACACCCCGTTGGTAAACACACAACCTGTTCACGGACCTGCCTAGTTTACCTGGCCACAACTGGTACCTGTTAACGTTACCTGGTAAGATAAGAGCGGTAAAGATGACAAAAGAACAAGGGACCACGACACGGGGACAGGTCGCCGCTGCTGCTGCTGCTCCACGTTTATCAACAATCACAAACAGGAAGGTTTTCACTTACAAGTTGCAAACAATTTAATTAACTCTTTTAGCCACAAAATAAAACATTAGTTAACCTGCCCTCAACCCTAAACTTACAACCCCATATCTACATCAAGAAAGTTATTGATGCTAACACATGCTGGTGTTGGCATTAGAAATCTTTGACGATATGATCGTGACATTGTCAGTAGTATAACTGTGTTGATGTTATAAGCAATAACTGTCCAGTGCCTTTTACTTCATCACTTATACCGTATGCGCGTCGAGTAAACAAATGACTGTCACATACCAGCCATCATAGAAGGTTCCATCTATACAACCTCAATATGGTGCATATAACTTGCTAGGAGGGAGCGGGGGGGGGGGGGTACATTCTAATGATGGACACCACCAAGAAACACACACAAAGGGGAGAAAGACTTGAACAAAGGTGTAAAAAACAAAGTGCCAAGCACACCAGAATATATAAGAACAAATAATACAAAATGAGCAAAAAATGACAAAATTTGACAAGTAGACGAGTCATAACAGCGAACACATTAACACTAACACAATATCCGTATTACAAGGCACTAGTTAATGGCCCCTCGCCTGCCCACACGGACAAGGCCAAAATTATAACTTCTAACACACAATAAGAAATTGGCAAAAATACTGGGAAAAGAAAGATGGGGGCAGCGACCCTACGGCCAGGGTCACAGCTGGCAAAACAGCATTACATAAAAATATACAACAAAGGTATAGGAGGCGAGGCAATTTTGGCACTAGCAATGCTATGGTCTGCGGCCATCATGTTCTTGCTAGACAACACTAGAGTGGCTATGTGGGCCCGGCTGGGAAGAGTGGTGGGCCAGCCCGCTATACCCCACCACCCATCCCTGACAACATATAACAGTTATACGACACAGTTGAGCAGCGGTGTCAACCACCACGCACTGCAGGTCACGTGCCACTTCCCACGTGCTCCTCACCACACACAATTCTCACATTCACTTCCCTTTTCTACACAAACTTCACAATTCCTAAATTCAAATGATCACAGTAACCGTGGCTAGGTTTGTTTTTTTAAAGTACTTCATCACAGTACCACTTATAAATATCTTGCACTGCGTTTCACTAACACGCCCCGCATGTTCCCCTTCACGTAACTGGAGACACAAGGTAAAATAATGAGGGTTGGAGTATAGGAGAGGCCGCCCCCACACACACCCTCACCCCGCCGCACCTGGCAGACAAGTGGACCCTCACAGCACGCCCGACCTCCGCACCAACCCTCCGGCTGCCAACGTCCAATTTTTCCAATTTAATCTGCGCTTTCCTCCTCCGTGTTACACGAAACTTATTACCCAACTTCAGTATTACCTTAGGCTCTACCATCCCCCCTCATTCCCGTCCAGAAAAAGCATACGGGAGATAACTAAGGAAAAAAAAAACATCTATACGAAATCTTGCGAATCATCTAACTCCTCCTCCTCCTCCTCCTTGGAGAAGAGTAACCTGCTGGCACCTGGACCAATCAGGGTGATGCTACTGCACACAAGCCGCCCCACCGCTACATGCTGCCCGCATGCCCCAGACGCTCTTACACACGTGGCCCAACCACTTCTCCTCCCTTCTCCACTCAACCTCCACAAAGTAGGAAACCACTCCGGGAAAATATAAGAGATTTTTTTTTCTAATTCCGTTTCTTTGAAAATATTGGTGCGTCAAGTGTGGGAACGTTGGGAGGCGTCACGTGGCTCCGTGAACACGTCCAAGCGTGACCACAGGAAGCGGCCCCCCACCACGTGTCCCAGCACATCACTGCCAGCTAATATATTTTATGACCATCACTAGTCTTTAAAACATCTACAACCAACACTGCCATTTTGCCCCACCACTCTATAACCGTATAGAACTACTTAATAAAAACAAACAATGTTGGAACATTCTGATGAAAGAGAAGTTTTGTTGACAATGTTTACAAATGGCGAGATGTTCATCAGCAGGTTATTATTAACAATAATATAATAATAATTACCCAGGAGTCCCAACCACATCATATGGGTTACAACATTAGGAAAACATGAACACCACTAAATAAAATGGTTGGTACATCTCGAATATCAAAACTTTACTTCCCGTGACAAAATTAATAAAATAATACGAACGGAATATAAGCAATGTCTTTCTAAAATCTAAAAAAGTTTTTGAGAGGAAAATTAAGACGACAATTAAGAGGGGGAGACTGTCGCCGGAACTGGCTCAATGTTCTTATCAGAAAATATACATTATTTTGGAAATTATCTGAAGTGGCAAGATCTGCAAGGCTCTGATGTACAGTAATCAATCACAAAGTGACACCTAACCAATCCTTTAACTTGATCTAGGTTGTGTTATGTCAAATGGAGTGCATGGAAGCGGCTGAGTAAATAAATCAGATTTGCTTTCAAAATGCAATCGTAATCATAGCGGAAAAAATACGTAATACAAATTATAAAGGTAAAGAAAAGACAATACAAGTGTATTATTACAACATTCTCGGATGAAAGTTGCTTGCCAAGGTGGAGTAAACAATGCTGTGAACCAAGATTGTGGAGTGTGTGGGTGGGTGGGAGAGTGCGTGTGGGTGGGAGAGTGCGTGCGTGGGTGGGAGAGTGCGTGCGTGGGTGGGAGAGTGCGTGCGTGTGGGTAGGAAACTCCCATGGTGTCCCTCACTAGAGGTGGTCATGCTCACGCACCCTGGGATAGTCCCCAGGTAGGTGTCCCAACTTCTGGTGAATGAACAAATGTCCTCATCTCCGGAACATTATCCCCACTCCGAACACCACAAGGTCTGTGCTTATATGACAATGAAATTAGTTCATTTAGCTTCACTAAGAATAATTTTACAGCTTAGGGTCGGGTCCCAAATCTACACAGTAAAATAACAACGTACTGGAGTGAACGACATGGAAGAAAATGTAGAATAGAACCAGTGAAGAGCAGGGGTGCCATAGGCACAATCAGAGAACACTGTATAAACATCAGAGGTCCACGGCTGTTCAACGTCCTCCCAGCGACTATAAGAAATATTGCCGGAACAACCATGGACATCTTAAAGAGAAAACTAGATAGTTTTCTTCAAGGAGTGCCGGACCAACCGGGCTGTGGTGGGTATGTGGGCCTGCGGGCCGCTCCAAACAACAGCCTGGTGGACCAAACTCTCACAAGTCAAGCCTGGCCTCGGACCGGGCTTGGGGAGTAGAACAACTCCCAGAACCCCATCAACCAGGCATTAATCAGGGTCTCTAAACTATTTGTTTAAACTGCCTCTATAGGATCTATAATTACCCCTTTTAGTAGGTCTCTCTTGATATTTGGGCAGTTACAGTAGAATTGTATATAACTGCTCAAACACCAAAGGAGAAGCCTACTAGAAGGAGTAATTATAGATTCTACAGAGACAGTAAAGTGCAACAAATCTTTTAGTAAAGTAGTTTTGATGAACCACAAGATTATTCGTAATGAAGTTAAATTAACTAATAAATTCATATAAACACAGACCTTGTAGTGTTCAATGGTGATAATGTTCCCGCGATACCCTTCCCACAGTTCCTATTGAATAGTATCTTGTATGTTGCGACCATGTCTCCTCTCCTGGGTTGTAAATGTGTAAAAAAATAAAAAAGAGGACGAGAATGTGTAAAAATAGAGAGGGGGAGTTGGTGTAAAGAGTATAACACGCACCTTGCCGCTCTACAAGCCGGAGGAACTAATCCCCCCAACACCCTTCCCTTCCCTTCCCATGACGCTGGTAAACACAGGCGGGAAAGCTAACAAGGAAGGAATGGCCCGGTGAGGTGCGTGCCACACTGGTCTAGCGGTAAACGCGACCTCCTGCTCCCTCCACACCCACCATCCAAAACCTTAACACACTCGTCTTTTAACCACTGCTGAGAGACATACCTGGCTGTGGCGCTCTATGTTCGCTCTGTGCTGACCTGCCAATGTCTACAGGGAGTCGGGCTCTTATGTCCCGGCCGACCTCTTGTACCTGGTGGGAACTATAATCTGCTGCTACTCCAGTTGTGTGTGGTATGTGTTCTGGGAGACATGATGGACTCCCAGACTTTATGGACTTACTGTGGTTGATACCTCAACCAGGACGCGCTCTCTACACCTCTCAGTCTATCCCACTTACAAGGGACAGTCGACAAGAGTTTTTGATACAAAAAATATGAGGATATTGTGACTTGTATATAGACTTGTGATGCTGTGGTCCCAGTTCGGTTCGATCCCAGGCGCCAGCGAGAAACAATGGGCAGAGTTTCTTTCATCCTATGCCTCTGTTACCTAGCAGTAAAATAGGTCAACCCGTTCTCGCAAATTTAATAAGTCAATATTGACTTATTAGTTGCGTGCATAGGTGACATACTTAACATAATAGTTTCCCTTGAAAAGCTTCATAGAAAACACCGACCTTTCCTAACCTACTTAGTATGTTAAGATAAGCATCTTATTGTTTCGTAACTACAATTATTACCTAACCTATACCTATAATAGGTTAAGTAACAATTGTAATTACGAAGCTATAAGATGCTTATTTTAACATACTAAGTAGGTTAGGTAAGGTCGGTGTTTTCTATGAAGCTTTTCAAGGGAAACTATTATGTTAAGTATGTCACCTATGCACGCAACTAATAAGTCAATATTGACTTATTAAATTTGCGAGAACGGGTTGAATAGGTAGTCAGCTGTCACGGGCTGCTTCCTGGGGGGTGGAGGCCTGGTCGAGGACCGGGCCGCGGGGACACTAAAGCCCCGAAATCATCTCAAGATAACCTCAAGATGATATTAATGCAACGAGACAGCAAAAAATACTGTAATGAGTAAACTTCTACGAAATATCAATAAGAAATAAAGAGTAAATTAAGAGATAAGGAGAAAAATGTAAATAAAATGAGGAGAGCAGCGAAGCTCCCTAACTGACCAACCCGTCCTCCCAATAGCACGTCGTATTATCACCTATAATTTGCCCTAAGGCCAAAAACTGTCGTGTTAGAAGATAGTAACGGCTCGCGAAATTGACAGTCCCCGTTTTCGTGGGTCGTCTGGTATGTTAGGATAAGGGCACTTTAGTACGACAGTTTCTTGCAAGAATTTCTTGCGACGCTGGCGAGAACGGAACGGTGAGTGTGTGTACAACGAAGCCTCCCACTGAGTACCCTGGTGTCACCACCACAACCACAACCACCACGTGTGCCCCGTCAACCATTACAGCGTGGTCACGGTCAACACAACCTTCCTCACACTACCCACCTCTTCACACCACTAACCCGGAACTCTTACACCATCTCCACCAACCACCGGAACCCTCCCCCCCCCTTACCCACCCCCACCATAACCCCGAATCCCCCCTAACCCTTCCCCCACAACCACCACCACACCGTCACTCCCCGTATCAGATACAGACAAAAATACAAGTCACAGCTTTGTGTCATCTTTTGCAGATAAAAAATTCAGCATGGAAATTACTTCTTGAAGAAGACATTGAATGAAGATCAGGCTGTGATTCATACATCAGGCTGCGAGCATCCGCGTCCAACAGCCTGGTTGACCAGTCCATCAATGAAGAGGCCTGGTCGAGGACCGGACCGCGGGGCCATTGATCCCCGGAAGCTACACAAGGTAGACAGAAGGAAGGTAAGGTATAGAATGGCAGGGCGGGATAGGGTAAGGTAGCGTATCCTCACTACATACAACTGTTCTTCTAGTGACAAGAGATTTGTGTATTAAAGCAAAACAAAGAAAGGAGTGACCTCAGGTGTTTTCATTGTCGTTACTCTCACCTGGAGTATTACTCTCATCTCGCCAGCTACAGCATTCATCAACAGTCCCGGCTCCCACACATGCAGGTGCTGCTGCTTGTTCCAGTGCTGCACACACCTGCCAGGGTAGTGCTGGTACTATTATTGGAGGAGGACAACGACGACAAGTAGGAAGGAGGAGAGAGAGAGAGGCGGCTAATAAACACATTCTACTGACACGAAACTTCTTTTTTTATGATTTAGCTGCAGTACCGCTCGAAGACCTCTGCCCACTACCTGAAGACTACACACTGCCAGGCTAAGACTTCAACACACACACACACACACACACACACACGAAACCAGGTGATCAGCTCACTCAACACCTAACTGTTAGGAAGCGGCTGATGGCAAGACCATTAGTGGTGGGCATGTCACCGTGAACTCTCCGGCCCGGCCCCGCCCCGGCCCGCCCCCAACACTAACTACAATATTACAACACCTCTCTCAACGCTCACCAAATTAACCGAATACTCCCAGAAAGTTAAATGGGAAAGAAAGCCTATTCTTAATACGGCCAACAATTGTCTATTAACATTATGTGATCTTGCCGAAGTTATGTCGAAGTTACCATAACTTTATATGAGGAAATACGACACGGAACCAGGGGCCATATTCACGAAAGCACTTACGCAAGCACTTATGAACCTGTACATCTTTTCTCAATCTTTGGCGACTTTGTTTACAATTATTAAACAGTTAATGAGCTCGGAAGCACCAGGCGGCTGTTTATAACAATAACAACAGTTGAATGGCAAGTTTTCATGCTTGTAAATTGTTTAATAAATGTAACCAAAGCCGTCATAGCTTGAGGAAAGATGTACACGTTCGTAAAGTGCTGGCGTAAGTGCTTTCGTGAATCTGGCCCCTGAACCCTATGAGTTCAAGTTTATTGAGATAAGCAAGAAATACATCTCAAAGGGATAGAGTAGCTTAGGCTATTTCTACCCCCCTCCCTATGAGTTACTATGTCGCAGTAGGTACCAGGGGGTAAGCGTTGTGCCGCACTTCTCACTAGAACTGAGAAATAAGCAGACAGGTGCTCCCCTCCACACAGCCACTCTTGCCGCTGTTGGCCGTGACCCACACGCACGCACGCACGTGGCCAGCAACGCCTTCAGCAGCAGCGAGACGTGTAAACAAACGCTGCTCTTGCAAACAGCTTGGGAGACGACCTCGGGAACCAGCACACTGACGCGACGTGTTCTAGACCACATGGCAACCCATGTGGGTTGCCAACCCAAATGGGATACCTGATCAACCAGGCTGTGACTCATACGTCAGGCTGCGAGCAGCCGCGTCCAACAGCCTGGTTGATCAGTCCAGCAACCAGGAGGCCTGGTCGACGACCGGGCCGCGGGGACGCTAAGCCCCGGAAGCACCTCAAGGTAACCCACCAAATGACCGGACAACTCAACTGGAGGCCAGAAGCCTCCAGTTGAATAATTACCAGAATAATAATTGGCAAGGAATCTTGTTTAGTAACAAACAGCAGTTCCGCTACGACCCTGTATTATCCCCAGTCATAGTGACAAATATACCTACAGTACTGTGTGTCAATGAACCTATACTGAGTTATGATATAGTGCTCTTTCTTGTAATGGTAGGCATGACAGCAGGAATGACGGGGTGAGATAGAGTGAAGGAGCAGCACCTTAAGGAGACCAGATTTTAGGAGGAATTTAATGGCAGGTGAGAGTAGAAGGGTCATGGAAGTCAGTACAGTAGAAGGTAGATGATCAAGCAGGATGACAGACAGACAGACAAGGAGGAAAGTATACGAACAGGGAAATAGGGAAGCAAACGAGGCCAGATAAACACACCAATCATTGTGTCAACAACAAGCCAGTTACACGCTGCTCTCTCGTCTCCAAGTTGACCAAATATCTGTGCCAGCACACACCCCATCCTTCCCTCTCACTGGCCAGCACACCCCCCCCCCATCCTTCCCTCTCACTGGCCAGCACACCCCCCATCCTTCCCTCTCACTGGCCAGCACACCCCCCCCATCCTTCCCTCTCACTGGCCAGCACACCCCCCCATCCTTCCCTCTCAGCTGGCCAGCACACCCCCCCATCCTTCCCTCTCGCTGGCCAGCACACCACCCCATCCTTCCCTCTCGCTGGCCAGCACACCCCCCCCCATCCTTCCCTCTCACTGGCCAGCACACCCCCCATCCTTCCCTCTCACTGGCCAGCACACCCCCCCCCATCCTTCCCTCTCACTGGCCAGCACACCCCCCCCCATCCTTCCCTCTCACTGGCCAGCACACCCCCCCCCATCCTTCCCTCTCACTGGCCAGCACACCCCCCATCCTTCCCTCTCACTGGCCAGCACACCCCCCCCATCCTTCCCTCTCACTGGCCAGCACACCCCCCATCCTTCCCTCTCACTGGCCAGCACACCCCCCCCATCCTTCCCTCTCACTGGCCAGCACACCCCCCCATCCTTCCCTCTCACTGGCCAGCACACCCCCCCCATCCTTCCCTCTCACTGGCCAGCACACCCACCCCATCCTTCCCTCTCACTGGCCAGCACACACCCCCATCCTTCCCTCTCAGCTGGCCAGCACCCACCCCATCCTTCCCTCTCACTGGCCAGCACACACCCCCCATCCTTCCCTCTCACTGGCCAGCACACCCCCCATCCTTCCCTCTCGCTGGCCAGCACACCCCCCCCCCCATCCTTCCCTCTCACTGGCCAGCACACCCCCCCCATCCTTCCCTCTCAGCTGGCCAGCACACCCCCCCATCCTTCCCTCTCGCTGGCCAGCACCACCCCATCCTTCCCTCTCACTGGCCAGCACCCACCCCATCCTTCCCTCTCACTGGCCAGCACACACCCCCCATCCTTCCCTCTCACTGGCCAGCACCCACCCCATCCTTCCCTCTCAGCTGCCAGCACACCCCATCCTTCCCTCTCGCTGGCCAGCACACACCCCATCCTTCCCTCTCACTGGCCAGCACACCCCATCCTTCCCTCTCACTGGCCAGCACACACCCCATCCTTCCCTCTCACTGGCCAGCACCCACCCCATCCTTCCCTCTCGCTGCCCAGCACACACCCCATCCTTCCCTCTCGCTGGCCAGCACACACCCCATCCTTCCCTCTCGCTGGCCAGCACACACCCCATCCTTCCCTCTCGCTGGCCAGCACACCCCCCCCATCCTTCCCTCTCACTGGCCAGCACACACCCCATCCTTCCCTCTCGCTGGCCAGCACACACCCCATCCTTCCCTCTCACTGCCCAGCACACACCCCATCCTTCCCTCTCGCTGCCCAGCACACACCCCATCCTTCCCTCTCGCTGCCCAGCACACACCCCATCCTTCCCTCTCGCTGGCCAGCACACACCCCATCCTTCCCTCTCACTGCCCAGCACACCCCCCATCCTTCCCTCTCGCTGGCCAGCACCCACCCCATCCTTCCCTCTCGCTGGCCAGCACACACCCCATCCTTCCCTCTCACTGCCCAGCACACACCCCATCCTTCCCTCTCGCTGCCCAGCACACACCCCATCCTTCCCTCTCGCTGCCCAGCACACACCCCATCCTTCCCTCTCGCTGGCCAGCACACCCCCCATCCTTCCCTCTCGCTGCCCAGCACACACCCCATCCTTCCCTCTCGCTGGCCAGCACACACCCCATCCTTCCCTCTCACTGCCCAGCACACACCCCATCCTTCCCTCTCGCTGGCCACCACCACACCCCATCCTTCCCTCTCGCTGGCCAGCACACCCCCCATCCTTCCCTCTCGCTGCCCAGCACACACCCCATCCTTCCCTCTCGCTGCCCAGCACACACCCCATCCTTCCCTCTCGCTGCCCAGCACACACCCCATCCTTCCCTCTCGCTGGCCAGCACACACCCCATCCTTCCCTCTCACTGCCCAGCACACACCCCATCCTTCCCTCTCGCTGGCCACCACCACACCCCATCCTTCCCTCTCGCTGGCCAGCACACCCCCCATCCTTCCCTCTCGCTGGCCAGCACCCACCCCATCCTTCCCTCTCGCTGGCCAGCACACACCCCATCCTTCCCTCTCACTGCCCAGCACACACCCCATCCTTCCCTCTCGCTGGCCAGCACACACCCCATCCTTCCCTCTCACTGCCCAGCACACACCCCATCCTTCCCTCTCGCTGGCCAGCACACACCCCATCCTTCCCTCTCACTGCCCAGCACACACCCCATCCTTCCCTCTCACTGCCCAGCACACACCCCATCCTTCCCTCTCGCTGGCCAGCACACACCCCATCCTTCCCTCTCGCTGCCCAGCACACACCCCATCCTTCCCTCTCGCTGGCCAGCACACACCCCATCCTTCCCTCTCGCTGGCCACCACCACACGGCGGTGCCCGCGTGTCAAGACCACATCATGGGTGCCCACACGCGCCACCTTTTTATTATTAATATCTTTATTGACAAAATAAATTACAATTTTGCCTACGCGCCACCAACACCACCAGTGGAAAGAAAGGAAACATTAAGAGGAGGATCTAAAGCAGGAGGAACAAGAGGAGGACCCAAAAAAAGTGTTGGAACTACAGGCTGAAAGAGAGAGAGAGAAAAAGGCAGGCAGGCAGGCCAACATCTCCACACCCAGCTATAACAAGGCGGACCTTCACCAAGGGCGGCCCCGCACATTCTGTGGCGGTGAGCCCTCAGCACCGAGGTGTTAACACGACTCACAAAACACCGCAGCACCCTTGTCAACACAACCTGTGCAATCCATGTTAATGAACCCCTACCCCCCTACCCCCCTCAGCTTAAGCTTTACGGCCCAGGCTGGCGAATTAAAGGTGATAGAGCCGGGTCTCGCCACACCACCCCTCCCCCATTATAACTACATTCAGCTTATACAAACTGAAAGTTGATATATTGTACAAACAAAGTAATGTTCCCCATTAGAGCAGCAAGAGTTTACTGGGACACCATAAAGATACAGAAATGTATGTACACACCCTCAGCATGCTATATAAACACAGTCTGGGTCTGTTGACCAGACCACACATTAGAAGGTGAAGGGACGACGACGTTTCGGTCCGTCCTGGACCATTCTCAAGTCGATTGTGAATGGCAGAATAGACTTGAGAATGGTCCAGGACGGACCGAAACGTCGTCGTCCCTTCACCTTCTAGTGTGTGGTCTGGTCAACATACTTTAGCCACGTTATTGTGACTCATCGCCTGCAGTCTGGGTCTATCCCGGCTCGCTCACTCTATACACACACTTCATAAAACATCGATCCGACTTAAATTGGGCTCAAAAATGCCTGTCGATAATCCATCTCTCTGAGACAGTAGTTCCTTCATAACTGGAAATATCCAGCTGTGCTTTCTCTACTGATACGTTGTTTCACCCGATCCTGCAGACCTGCTTCACTGCTATGTGTACACGTGTCTCATTCTTAAGTTGCATTACCTAATTAACTACATATTTCTAGAAAAGTAAGAGTCGCCGATGATGAGTGCATATAAGAAGAGTCAGTTATCTTCTTGAGGTTATCTTGAGATGATTTCGGGGCTTTTAGTGTCCCCGCGGCCCGGTCCTTGACCAGGTCTCCACCCCCAGGAAGCAGCCTGTGACAGCTGACTAACACCCTGGTACCTATTTTACTGCTAGGTAACAGGGACATAGGGTGAAAGAAACTCTGCCCATTGTTTCTCGCCGCCGCCTGGGATCGAACCCAGGACCACAGGATCACAAGTCCAATGTGCTGTCCGCTCGGCCGACCGGCTCCCTGTTTGAGCAATCGTTTGAGTCGAGGGAATTTGCTGTTGTATCTGAAGGGAAGGGAACTATCAGGAGAAAGCGTTGTTTTAGATTCAGCTACTAGGAACAAAAAGTTGCAAGTAGCACGGGCTATGGTGAGCCCGTAGTGGACTTACCTGGCACAGGAGCGGGGCTGTAACTGTGAGAAAGCGCCAAACCATTACTATATAGCACTTGGAAGGAGTTAGGATAAGGATTTGGGATGGGACTGGGGGGGGGGGGGGGAAGAAATGGACCGTCCAACCACTTGGGCGGTCCACAACCACATTGTAATTATAAGGTGTGAAGCATAGATGTAATTGTTTATGTAATAATCTGCGTTGAAGTCTGATAAAGACCTTTTGTGTCCTCTGTAATGCTTTTTGCGCTACCGCTCATAGGACGAGTATGGGGTGCACAATACACTGGCAATTGTCAAGCCCCACACCCAGGAAAGGTACCGTTTCACAGGAAAAAAAAGAAGGACGAAGTCTAAGGTCAAAGAAGAAGGAAAGGGAGAAAAGGGATACGTGAAGAGAATAGGAGTGGTAAGGAAGGACATAATAATATAAAGGTGGAAGGATGAAGAGAAGCAGACGAAAAAAGTGGCAGTCATCTCTCAATCCCAGTCAACCACGTAGTAAACATACTTACGCAAAGGAACAAAGCAATTAACAATCACGTAACAAGTTGAGGCGCCCATCACAGAGGGGGAGAGGCGGGCTGAGGCAGCCCCGACAAATCCCTTCAGCATTACACGGCCTTCAAGGCGGCCACAGACACACGCCCAAGGAGTTAACTAACACTTGCCGACCCAGCTAAGACCAGCCACCCTCCCCGACACACCTACGCCAGGCTCCCAGTACACCCACCGGCCTCCCAGTACACCCAACGGGCTCCCAGTACACCCAACGGGCTCCCAGTACACCCACCGGCCTCCCAGTACACCCAACGGGCTCCCAGTACACCCAACGGGCTCCCAGTACACCCAACGGGCTCCCAGTACACCCAACGGGCTCCCAGTACACCCAACGGGCTCCCAGTACACCCAACGGGCTCCCAGTACACCCAACGGGCTCCCAGTACACCCAACGGGCTCCCAGTACACCCACCGGCCTCCCAGTACACCCAACGGGCTCCCAGTACACCCAACGGGCTCCCAGTACACCCACCGGCCTCCCAGTACACCCAACGGGTTAGAGGCACATAATGGGTTCAAGAACTGAAGCCCATAGCTCGTTTAGCTAATCAAATTATAATCTTGCCAAGCTAGTTACACCATTTTCTTTTACACAAAAACATGTACATATATCAACAGTCTTTATATCAAAAGTAATTCAACAAGTGGCTCACAACAGTCTCTATACGGTTCAGTTTACATCTGTAGAGAACAGGAGACCCTTTTTATCCCATCTTCCTCTTAAAGCACAAACTTTTCAACTGTAAACTGGGAAGAAGATATACAAAATATTCCCAACTCTCGTCTATATTTCAAGACATTCTCACGGCAAGAATGCTGTAAAATATTCAGACAAAAGCCTGCAATATATTGTTTGTTCTCCTTTGAGTTTACAAGTTTATATACAATCCACGGTTCCACTGTGGATTGAAGACGTTTAAGCATGACAGGTGAGCTGGCTCAGTTCACATGAAGGTGGTAGTGGCCCACAGGAAGGTGGTAGTGGCCCACAGAGAAACACACACTCAAACACCTAGGAACCTGACCTAACCAAGCTTTCACAAATGCTGGAGCCTAATCGAACTTTTTGCCAGCGGGGTTATTCATTCCGCAACAATGAGATCAACGAATTCGCATACATAAAAATCCCTCTAACACTGGGGATTGATGTACAATCTCGGGACGACTCTCTAACACGAAGAGTCCAACAGGAGACGGTGGGTTCCTCTCCCGTTGCCAACAGAGCCTCCACAAGCAACAACATTGCTCTCCAGGTCAAACTAGAGGGTACAAGCTCCTCTGTCGGAGGGGAACGATGTTGAAGACAAGGAACGGGGAGGAAAATGAAGCTTTCTAGGAGGGGCAATATTAAAGGGAAAGGCACTTTCAGCCTTTATTTCACACAGCAAGAATGCCAGTCCGGTGTCAGGGCGGTGGGTAGTGAGGGGGAGAGTGGGGGAGGGGAAGATCCGAGGAACCAAGGATTACCTTTAAAGTAATGTTGGCGAGGTACCACTCTTCTGGTGCCTTTACACACTGTTCTCACCCATGTGATCCACATCTACACTGTCCTCATCCATGTGATCCACATCTACACTGTCCTCATCCATGTGATCCACCTCCCACTCTACATATGACTACATATGTTGTTGTTTTAGACTCAGCTACTGGGAACAAAACGAACCAAGCAGCACGGGCTACGGTGAGCCCGTCGTACTCACCAGGCACAGGAGATGTGCCCAAGAGATCAAGATTGATTGATTGATGAAGCCACCCAAAAGGTGGCACGGGCAAGAATAGCCCGTAAGGGACATCAAGATTAGATGAAGGTTTAAATACCAGGTTCCCACGTCCAGCTGACTTGCCATGGCCCCGTGAGGTGCCAGAGACAACAACATTAAAGTATTTACCACGTCTCGGGAGTTTGCCCAGGCCACGTGTTGCCCAGGCCACGTGTTGCTCAGGCCACGTGTTGCCCAGGCCACGTGTTGCTCAGGCCACGTGTTGCCCAGGCCACGTGTTGCTCAGGCCACGTGTTGCTCAGGCCACGTGTTGCTCAGGCCACGTGTTGCTCAGGCCACGTGTTGCCCAGGCCACGTGTTGCCCAGGCCACGTGTTGCCCAGGCCACGTGTTGCCCAGGCCACGTGTTGCCCAGGCCACGTGTTGCTCAGGCCACGTGTTGCCCAGGCCACGTGTTGCCCAGGCCACGTGTTGCCCAGGCCACGTGTTGCCCAGGCCACGTGTTGCCCAGGCCACGTGTTGCCCAGGCCACGTGTTGCTCAGGCCACGTGTTGCCCAGGCCACGTGTTGCTCAGGCCACGTGTTGCTCAGGCCACGTGTTGCTCAGGCCACGTGTTGCTGAGGGCCACGTGTTGCTGAGGGCCACGTGTTGCTCAGGCCACGTGTTGCTGAGGGCCACGTGTTGCTCAGGCCACGTGTTGCTGAGGGCCACGTGTTGCTGAGGGCCACGTGTTGCTGAGGGCCACGTGTTGCTGAGGGCCACGTGTTGCTGAGGGCCACGTGTTGCTCAGGCCACGTGTTGCTGAGGGCCACGTGTTGCTGAGGGCCACGTGTTGCTGAGGGCCACGTGTTGCTGAGGGCCACGTGTTGCTGAGGGCCACGTGTTGCTGAGGGCCACGTGTTGCTGAGGGCCACGTGTTGCTGAGGGCCACGTGTTGCTGAGGGCCACGTGTTGCTGAGGGCCACGTGTTGCTGAGGGCCACGTGTTGCTCAGGCCACGTGTTGCTCAGGCCACGTGTTGCTCAGGCCACGTGTTGCTCAGGTCACGTGTTGCTCAGGTCACGGGCCAGTTGGGTCAGGAGCAGCACGCCAGTTTGACGAGGCCTCTTGCATCATTAGTCACCACGTAATAGACGGTGCCATGGAAGGTGCCATGTAGGGGGGGGGACACACAATTGGGAGGGGGGAGAGAGAGAGAGGGGAGCATGGAGAGAGTGCCATAAAGGTTAGGAGTGCCTTTGACGGTGATGCGGTAGGCAACAATGCCAATGGCGGAATGTTTGAGCTGTGAAAGGAGCAGAAGGGAAGGAGGAAGAGAAGATAAGCGTGCCAGGAATTCTTCAGAGACAGAAACAAGTAGTTCTAGGTCGTCGTGGCTTCTCTTTATCCTCGTGTACTACCACTGGTCCCCCGGATACCAGCCGCACCACCACACGGTATCCACCACTACCACGGTCACCACCACCACTACCGGCTTTTGGACCCTCTACACCGAATACTACCCCCACCCCCTTCACAAGATTCAGAAGAGAAGATTCAGAGGTATGCCACCAGACTAGTCCCAGAACTGACAGGTATGAGCTACGAGGAAAGGCTGAGGGAGCTGAACCTTACGTCCCTGGAAAACAGAAGAGTAAAGGGAGACATGATAACCCCCTACAAAATTCTCAGGGGAATTGACAGTGTGGACAAAGACAAACTCTCTAGCACGGATGGAACACGAACAAGGGGACACAGGAGGAAACTTTGTACCCAAATGAGCCACAGAGACATGAGAAAGATTTTATTTTATTGTCAGAGTAATTAACAAATGGAATGCATTAGGCAGTGATGTGGTTGAGGCTGACTCCATACACAGTTTCAAGTGTAGATATGACAAGATCCCAGTAGGCTCAGGAATCTGTACACCAGTTGATTGATAGTTGAGAGGCGGGACCAAAGAGCCAGAGCTCAACCCCCACAAACACAACAAGGTGAGTACACTGGACCATCAAGTACACAGAGTATTACACCCCCCCCCCCCTCGCCAGGTGTGACTACCAGAAAACCTCCATCTTCGCCAGTGTCATTCACTACTATGTGGATGGTAACCACTCTACCACACAAAGTATCAAACTAACGCCTACACACTGCACCAGAAATACGAGTGACTTGATCAGTACATATAAAATACTCAGCTTATCCACATACAAAACACTGAGGTTAAGAGTGCAGACAAGGACAGACACGCGAGGGTGACGACTAGGGGCAGAGGTGGAGGCCAAGTGCTGGAGCACACCACACGCTGGTGAGAAAGGTCACTGGTGTCTCTGGTTGGTGGTAACCAAACGGAATGAACTTCGGGGTGAATAGTTTGCAGACACCCTACACGGAACTCAACTGAGGAGCCCTGAGGATGAGTCGACTGAATGTCGAGATACGGGACCCTGGAACAGACACCCAATCCTCGTATGACAGACAGACATACCCCACTAATACACCACTTACACATTGCTGTACAACACGTTAATGTATACAACCTTACCTGGAGCATAGCTGGAGTGTGTTTCGGGAGTTGTATTTCCCGAGGTCGGCCTGGTCCCAGGCCGGGATCAAGTCCAGGTTCGAATACAACCTTTGAAGGCAGTTCCTACCTACCCACCTGGGGAATAACCGGGAGCGTCTGGTGCTGGTGGATCCCTGTGTCCCGCCACACGACAGGTGTGGACCCGGTGTGACCGCTCCTGTACTCACCTAGCTGTGCTTCCGGGGGTTGAGCTTTGGCTCTTTGGTCGCCCCACACACACACACACACACACACACACACACACACACACACACACACACACACACACACACACACACACACACACACACACACGTAACACCTAATCTATCTCCTGAGGCACATATTAATAGGATAACGACAGCAGCGTACTCTACACTGGCAAAAGTTAGAACATCATTCAGAAACCTAAGTAAGGAGGCATTTAGGGCGCTTTACACTGCCTACGTAAGGCCAGTCTTAGAGTATGCCGCCTCATCATGGAGTCCCCATCTGAAGAAGCATATAATGAAACTGGAAAAGGTTCAGAGGTTTGCAACGAGACTCGTCCCAGAGCTACGAGGGATGGGGTATGAAGAGCGCCTGAGGGAACTGTGCCTTACGACACTAGAAAGAAGAAGGGAGAGGGGGGACATGATAGGAACGTATAAGATACTCAGAGGAATTGACAGAGTGGACATAGACGAAATGTTCACACGGAATAGTAACAGAACGAGAGGACATGGATGGAAGCTTGAAACTCAGATGAGTCACAGAGATGTAAGGAAGTTTTCTTTTAGCGTGAGAGTAGTGGGGAAATGGAATGCACTTCAGGAACAGGTTGTGGAAGCAAATACTATTCATAATTTTAAAACCAGGTATGATAGGGAAATGGGACAGGAGTCATTGCTGTAAACAACCGATGCTCGAAAGGCGGGATCCAAGAGTCAATGCTCGATCCTGCAAGCACATATAGGTGAGTACACAGGTGTGGAGTAAGAGGGCAGACACACATCTAGGTGCTCCGCCGTTAGTGTGCATTATACAGACCTGAGTGACGATGTATGGTATATAGCACCTTTGTATGGCGCTATATTCCATACATCCCACTGATGCTCCCCTACACCCCACCCCCCAGTCAGGTTCCAAACCTCCACAATCAAATTGCTATATACTGGAAAGAGATACAAGGCAAGAAGTGCAAAATATATCTTATGAAAAGTCAGAGTGTCGTGTGGACAAAGCAGAGACGTCGGAGGACTAAGAGTATCAACATCACAGGCCCACGACTCCTGCCAACGAATAAAACAAATGACGCCGGAACAACAGTGGAAGCTTCCAAGAGAGAATTAGAAACGGTTGTGCTGGAGTTGCCGGATCAGTCTGGCTGTGAAGGCTATGTGGACCTACGGAGACAGTCTCAAAGATCAGACAATCAAGAGGGAAAGGCTGGCCACAGGACAGGTTGCAGGAGCAGAACTCTAGGAATCGAGGAATCGTCAACAGGTAAAATGTTTGTCGCATCAACGCCCCCATACCTTACACGACGGCCCCTCATCTCTTGACACGTCAATAAACCCCACGGCCCCCTCTTTCCCCCAAAAGACACCAGCTCTCCTTCCCTCGGGAATACAGCCGTAGCAGTTGTAGTGAACCAGAGGTGGTCTCCAGGAGGTATGGGAGGGGGGCGAGGCTAGGCACCACGCTACACCCTCCCAAGACGGTGCCCCGGTGCTGCCTAAAGGGGAGGGGACACATACAACCATCCACAAACACTCCAATCTAAGGCCTATACTGCCACAATACCACCGAGCACTTCCCTCTTGCGCCGGCGCCATCTAACACCGCGGCATCTCACACGACAGGCTCCAGGCTCGTGGATACTCCACCCAGTCGAATAAAGAACAGGAAATATATAGATATAAGGAGTATTGGTAGTTCGATATACGGGAACTATCTACCTCGAAAAGGAGCATCTTTTATGTCCAGGTCTGCAGATGGAGAAGTGATGTGCACAGATTCAACCAGGCCGGCGGGAGTGGACTTGCAACCATGGCTGGGATGGAGTGGACTTGAAACGAGGCCGGGCGGAAATGGTCTCACAACCAGGCCGGTGTTGTCTCACAAGGGCACGTCTCAACCACTAAGGTGTGTGTGGTAAATGGTGGCAAACTAATAGTTAGAACAGAAACGGTCAAGGACTGATTAAGACGACACGTTCACACAGCAGAGATGGCGTCACCGTCGCTACAGATGGCGTCACCGTCATCCCAAGATAGCAAGGTGGTTAAAGAGGCAGAGTAGATGGTAGAGACTAGGGGGTAGTGACACAGAACAAAACCGTTGGAGGGAAAACAAGTTTATGTATTTGTAAAAATCAACACAAACCTGATCAAATCACCCCAGCCATTTACCGCTACCCCCACACAGCATAACCGTGTATCAACACGTGTCCTAGTCTGGACCTCTGTCTATAACACCGCACCCTGTAACTCTCGCTTGCACACAGCACCGCTCCTGTGTCAGGTAAGTTACGGGCTCACCATAACGTGCTACTTGCCCTGCTCCTATGCCAGGTAAGTCCACTACGGGCTCACCATAGCCCGTGCTACTTGGAACTTATTCCGAATAGCTGAATCTTTAACAACAAACAACTCTCACTTGCTCCACAACCCACTATTCACGATAGCGATAAACCACTACTAACAACAAAACAGAATAAGTATAACAAGCCCCAACACCTTCATCTCTGTATCCTCCCTTCCTGCTTTCATAAATGGGTACAGGAAGAGACGACTAAGTTAGCAGGCTGAGAGGGGGAAGGTGGGCAGAGAGAGGGGGGGGGGGAAGGGGGCATTGGTCGACGTTTAAAGCTGCGTGTATCCCCCCCCCCCATCGTCTCCAAGGTCGCTCCAGCCAATGACATCAAACTCAGACGCAAGTTTGAATCGTATGCAGTGAACCGCCGTACTATGTGTACTCACCTATTTGTACTTGCGGGGTTTGAGCTCTGGCTCTTTGTTCCCGCCTCTCAACCGTCAATCAACTGATGTACAGATTTTTGAGCCTACTGGGCTCTGTCATATCTAAATCTAAAACTGTGTATGGAGTCAGCCTCCACCACATCACTTCCTAGTGCATTCCATTTACTAACTACTCTGACACTGAAAAAGTTCTTTCTAATATCTCTGTGGCTCATTTGGGTACTCAGCTTCCACCTGTGTCCCCTTATGCGTGTGCCACCCGTGTTAAATAATCCACCCTTGTCCACCCTGTCAATTCCCCCGAGAATTTTGAATGTGGTGATCATGTCTCCCCTAGCTCTTCTGTCTTCCAGCGACGTGAGGTGCAGTTCACGTAATCTGTCCTCATAACTCATGCCTCTTAGTGCTGGCACTAGCCTAGTAGCATACCTCACGCACAGACGTCTGCGCGTGTATCATCACAACTGGGAGCTGCATCATTACACACGGGTCCAGTCTCCTCTACACAGTTTCAAGTGTAGATATGATAGAGCCCAGTAGGCTCAGGAACCTGTACACCTGTTGATTGACAGTTGAGAAGCGGGACCAAAGAGCCAGAGCTCAACCCCCGCAAGCACAAATAGGCGAGTACAAATAAGTGAGCACACACACACACAATATTATATTATATATATACTGTATATATAAAAGGTGTCTTCCTACTTTGGCAGGGTTAGCCATCTACCATGGAAACCTAGTTACCTGGAGAGAGTTCCGGGAATGATTTATTGAGCACTCAACCCACAGATGATGATCAAGGTGCTTTAACAAGCTCAAGTTATAATTAGATAACATATATAACATAACTTGCGCTACATAGCAAAGTTTGGGTACAGGTCGAGTACATCATCAAATGTTCCAGTAGCAGACGAGGAGTCACAACAACGTGGCTGAAATATGTTGACCAGACCACACACTAGAGAGTGAAGGGACGACGACGTTTCGGTCCGTCCTGGACCATTCTCACAATCGACTTGAGAATGGTCCAGGACGGACTAGAACGTCGTCGTCCCTTCACTTTCTAGTGTGTGGTCTGATCAACAAGTGTTCCAGTATTCACAGAGTTCAGCATATTTCGGAATACGAAAGGTCGTAGACCATTCCATAAGTAGGCTGTGATGAAACAAACCCACAAGGGCCGTGACGAGGGTTTGAACCTACGTTCGAGAGGATCCCAAACGCTGCCTTAATCAACTGTTCCACGACATGGTCAAAAGAATTGCAACCGGGAAGGCAACGTGACCGACCACGGATCCGGCAGTCTCAGAGACACAAACCAGGCCGTGACGTAGGTTCGAACCCTCGTCACGGCCCTTGTGGGTTTGTTCATTTGATGCATCACGCTATTGTGATTTCTGTGTGTAGGCCGTGATGTGGAATAACAAACAGAGTAGCACTGAATGTTTCTATACACGATACACACAAGTACTTTAATGCGAACAAGCCTGAATGGTCCCCAGGACTATATGCAACTGAAAACTCACACCCCAGAAGTGACTCGAACCCATACTGCCAGGAGCACTCTGCTGGCGTACAGGATCCCTTAACCACTCGACCAACACGACCGGACAAAAGTGGTTAAGGGATCCTGTACGCCAGCAGAGTGCTCCTGGCAGTATGGGTTCGAGTCACTTCTGGGGTGTGAGTTTTCAGTTGCAAGTACTATAATGTGTGTGAAGATCGTGGCGCTCAACTCGTGGCTTCTAAATACATAACATTTCTGAAGATTCTATAATAAAATGCACAGTATGAGGTTTGTTAGGTTAATGCGTGTTATTTGCTAGTGACGTAACACTAGGAGCCAGCACCCTTGGCCGTGGAGGCGCGAGATGGTGGCGTATGTGAGTGCGTCGTTCACAGCCTTGTGTGTGTGCGTAGACAAGAGGTTGAATGTCCTGGCAGCGCGGCTCCTCCCAATGGTAGTGTTATTCCTACAACCGCCACCCACCATCAATACATGCCGCCTCAACCCTCTTACTGGCCATGATTACTGATCCTCTTGTTGTTGGCGATTCCCCTGCTGCTGCTTCCGCCGCCCTCGCTGCTGCTGTTGCTGCTCCTTTAGCTACTGCCGACGTATGTGAATCATAACAACTACATCTCTATTTTCTCATTTTCTTTTGCTTGGTTTCGTGCGCAAACTTCTTGGGCACCGCAGCTCCAGTACGCTGCCACACAACACCAACCCGGCCGTGGAAGTACTTGGGGGTGCACCCTGCGTGCCATTAACACCTCTGCCATAGAACTAAAGCAGCAGCATGCACTGCGGGCATCAGTGGATGCCAGCGGGGCCATCTGTCACCGAGGACCAGTGCCAGACCACACCTCGTCATCTGCTACTTTCTTCTATATCACCCTACCAGCTTCAAGAACTCGTCCTGCGCCACAACCACTCAACCACAACCCTCTTTGGCGGGTCCAGAGAGCTAGAGCTCAACCCTCTCAAGCACACCTAGGCGAGGACAACGCCCTGTCCTTGCCCAGTACACTTGCACCACCTGCGACGCGCTTACCCTGATTCCCGGATCAACACTGGAGATAGTGAGACAGCGGGAGGATAAAGACCCGTGTTCCCAGGCAGGTGACGTCTCAACACTCCCGACACTGCAGAACACGTTCACCTTGGTGCCCTGGCTGCCTTGACGAGCCCCTGCCACCTCCCCACACACGCCCTCACACACGCCACACATGGCCCTAGTTTATGTGGTCGTGTCTGTCAACCCGGGCGTGCGCAGGACAACCCCGCACCGCGGCCGTTGCGTGCTCAAGTGCTACGAGGGGAAGACAGAGGCAGGTGGGGTTACGCAGACCAAGGCAGGCCCTCGGCGTGACCCAAGCTGAGGTCGGTGTGCGAGGATGATGATGAAGTTGTACCTTAGACACACGAAGCTCGAGGCCCCACAGTGAAGACCGTGGAGTCTACATGAACCAAAATTCGGCTACGTATCATCCTGGAGGACCCCGGCGGATTCCTGTCGCCTCTGAAATCCTTCAAATAATTATTAGTATTTTCATTCCAATGCCAAAGCTCTTCGTGTGTTGAATGAGGCTGAGACTAGCAGCAGGTGTGAAGATGTCATACCAGAAGCTGCTGCTGCGAGGCCGACTACCTTCACCTGGCCCACCTGCCACACACTTACACCTCTACCAGCCAGCTCCACTCCTCACCAAGTGTAGGTGTGATACATGGGTGTGTGACGCAGGTGGGGGTGACGCCGGTGGGAGTGACGCAGGTGGGAGTGCCTCCTGGATAACGAACTATGAAGAGTGTTCACATTCCCTGCGGCACTAAACTAGTGCAGCTCCCGCAGGCAGAGTTGTGGTTGCCTGCGCCACTCTCACTGTCCTTCCTGCGACAGGAGGCCAGCGACGGTCCCAGCAGTGCTCTCATTACCACACACACACACACACACACACACACACACACACACACACACACACACACACACACACACACACACACACACACACACACACATATCTAGGTCACATGGTAGCGAGGTAAGACCCGTCATCACACCCATGACATTACTACGCTCAGCAATCATTGGGACTCCTTACCTTAACCTGCATCACCAGTATACATGGTGTATACTGGATATGTTTAACACTAGACAAATTTCAAATACACAGATTGTTGAGAAATGGACAAGGCCTATATACATTGTCTGCTATAAATTATATTGCAGACATAAAGCAAGTCAAGTTTTGTAGGTATGGGATGCAACACTTGTCATCTGTGTTCATAATATCGAAAAATGTCAGACCTTGCATATGGGGTGTATACCAGCGGGCTCACCATAGCCCGTGCTACTTGGAACTTTTTGTTCCAAGTAGCGAATCTTAAACAACTTAACATTATCACAGTGATTATTAGCGGGTTTCATTGTACGCCCATACACGGGCACTCCCTCAACTCTTCACCCTCATTCATTCATTCATACTCCCTCCCCTCCATGCCTCCGTCTCATGAATGGCGACGCACGAGTCATGAATGAAATCCAGGGGTGGTGGGCGCGGGTGACTGGAGCTCCACCAACAACCAGTTCACCCACGCCGTCCTCTCCTGTCCCCAGTCTTCCCGCCCACACACACACACACACACACCAGCTGGCAGGCAAATTATTTAATTTGTAGGATAGAAACTTGTGCGGCTCTTAAGTCTTTTTGCTGGCGCGCCCTGTCATAGTTCTCGACAAGGCGGAACTATCTGCGGAGGGAGTGAGTGAGTGAGTGAGTGAGTGAGTGAGTGAGTGAGTGAGTGAGTGAGTGAGTGAGTGAGTGAGTGAGTGAGTGTTTACTACTTGTGACTGTACGATCTAGCAAATAGTTCTTGGACCCCGCCTTTCTAGCCAATCAATTTTTCCTCTATTATATCTACTACATACATATATCTCTCTAACACACACGCATACATCCCCAGGAAGCAGCCCGTAGCAGCTGTCTAACTCCCAGGTACCTATTTACTGCTAGGTGAACAGGGGGCCATCAGGGTGAAAGAAACTCTGCTCATTTGTTTCCGCCCCCACCGGGGATCGAACCCAGGGCCATTAGGACTATGACCGCCAGACGCTATCTACTCAGCCAGGAGTCCCACCCCGCGCGTGTCACCTCTGGTGTGTCAACACTGAAGGTGGAGCACACCAGATGCCTGGCACTGTAGTAGGTGACACTCGAGGCACCACTCCAGTTCACCTTTGAAGTGCTGGCATTTGCTGAGGAAGTCTAATGTGGAGCTCTGAGGCGAGACGCCCCACCAGGGACCCTAAGGCACGGCCGGCCGCACACACTACCACTGTGCCACCACTGTAGGTAAGGCCAAATTGGCAGTGCCCGGGGTCGCGGGTCGCGTCACCTCAGAGCCCCCTGTGGACTTTCTCATTGCTATATATCGCCTTATTGTGATTTGTGTGTGTGTGTGTGTTTGCTTGGATGTTGTGGGTGTTGGGTGTGGTGGCTGGTGTATGGTTGTGTGTGGTGGCAGGAGAAGCAGTGCACGTGCTCGGCTACAACCCATCACTGCCAGGTGTGAGGTAGCAGCGTTATGAGGGGCGAGGCTTGGGATCCGTCCTGCAGGCCACAACGTAACCTGTGTGCTGGTACTCGAGGCCACGAGGCGCCGCTGATGTGTAGTAGAAATGTGTTTTCAGATGATAAATTACATTACCACATAATAATTTACAACCTACTGTATTCATCAAACACACTAATCGTCAAACACAACCACTCACCTAACACCAATCATACAATCCAACAATATTATGATTATTTTTTTTGTGGTTTGCAAGCTCCCTTTCAATTAGGCACAAGTGATCAGAGATGACCTGGAGCGTAACTAGGCTCGATAATGATGTGACGTCACTCTCTCTCTCTCTCTCACACACACACACACACACACACACACACACACACACACACACACACACACACACACACACACACACACACACACACACACACACACACACCCACACCCACACCCACACCCACACCCACACCCACACACACACACACACACAGACCCCTGGCACCGGAAGCCCCCACCTGAGCCACCCTGGCACTCACAACCTCGTGGGTGGCACTCTGGCACCCACAACCACCTGACCAACCAGCACTAACACCCACACAGCCTTAACTGTTATACCAACAATTCATCTGGCGCCAAAACAAAGCCATTGGTCCCGTATCAACACAAGATTCATCTAACCTTCAAACTTACAGTCTCGATTCCATTTTTCAACAGGAAGAGACAAACCAGGGGGCTAGGAATAGGAGTGTGCTAGCCAACACGTCCATGGGCTAGATGAACGCTTAGTCTGCTATCCCCGGTCCAGAGGGGAGGCGAGGCACACACACACCTACACTCCGGGTAGCCAGAGCCGGCAAGGAAATAAAGTGTTGCACGTGAAGGAGGACTGACAGGCAATGACGCGATCAACAGCGACAGGAGGAGGTTGCAACACAGGTTTGGGGGAAGGATACACACACACACACACACACACACACACACACACACACACACACACACACACACACACACACACACACACACACACACACACACGAGGCGTGCACTAACTGGAAGAGGTGGCTGGAGGGAGAGTGGCGGCTCTCACTTGCCCCACTGCTCAGCCAGCCACCCTCATCACCTAAACCTAACCAGTCACCATTAAACGCCCGTCGATTCCTTCAATATAATTAACCCAAAATAGATTACTGAATTTACGGGCTCAGCCATAGCCCGTGCTACATGGACATTTCATTCTGAGTAGCTAAATCTAAACACAACAACAGAAGATTACTGAAATGTTAAGTATCAACGTTAAATGTGAATACAAGTGGAATACTGTAATATGTCAACACAACAGAAATTGTCCTGAGCAAATGAGAAGGTAACCCAGAAGCGAGGAGTGACGTCATGAACTACTAGAGAGCTCAAGTTCACCGCGCACGTATCCACTATTCCGAACATCTTGACCAAAACGATCACATATAATCCCCCACAAGCCGCCGGGTGATTTCCCCCGACGCCCACACCGTGGGAGGACCCGGCCACTCCACGCCCCGCCCCGCCCTAAACACGGACCTCGTACAAATCATGTTTACTCCGAACTCACTCACTCTCCCTTCTGGAAAATACCATGACGGAGAGCATGCGGTAAATGCCCGCGAGGTGCAGCATTAATTGTACCAACTGTGTAACTAGCGTCACTCGCTTGGCTAACTATGGGGTTCACTTCCTGAACCCATCACGTGCCTATGCAACCCTTTCCATCGCCGCTCTAGGGATGGGTATGGGGTGCATGAAGTGAATGAAGATGATATTGGCACAATGTTGTGGAGTGAGCCACCCTATTTAGTGAGAATGGCCATCCTAGGAAGCCACCCTCGTGACAACGGGTATAGGGACACACCCCGCGCCAATCATCATAAGCACTGCCTTCTTCCCATCACGGCTACATCCACACCATCACGTTCAACAACATATTGTATAGAAACTTCACAGTCATAACAGCGGTCACTTCCAAAACCCACCACTCTGATCGTAGCAAGCAGACCACAAGAGCAGACAAGCCAACACTGTCACGGGAGCCTGGCCACAAGGGCAGACAAGCCAGCACCGTCACGGGAGCCTGGCCACAAGGGCAGACAAGCCAGCACCGTCACGGGAGCCTGGCCACAAGGGCAGACAAGCCAGCACCGTCACGGGAGCCTGGCCACAAGGGCAGACAAGCCAGCACCGTCACGGGAGCCTGGCCACAAGAGCAGACAAGCCAACACCGTCACGGGAGCCTGGCCACAAGGGCAGACAAGCCAGCACCGTCACGGGAGCCTGGCCACAAGGGCAGACAAGCCAGCACCGTCACGAGAGCCTGGCCACAAGAGCAGACAACCCAGCTACGTCACAGGAGCCACATATACTCCATCACCAGCCCTCTGCTGGCGGTGGAGGTAATTCCTTTTCACACCCTACAACCTTACAGCCACTTTAGATGAATGATATATTTCCTCCTTTACTTGAGCGGCTGGGCGGGGCCACACGGGGACACCTAGCAACAGTGCCACCCACCTGCCACGCATTTCACAGTGCCAAGTATACTGGCAAATAATGGCGCCTTGCCGGGGTGAGGGAGCACAACAGCTCTCGTAATCAAGTTCAAGTATGTTTATTAAGACAAGGGAAAAAATACATCTCAAAGGAATAGAGTAGCTAAGGCTATTTCTACCAGGTGATGATTACAAGAGAAGGGAGGTAAACATTTACTTAAGTTTTGAAAATGCAAGATCCTCCCTTACATTTTCGCAATATATTCGTTCACCAACTTCATTGGTCAATATTACGTTTCCGAGAAGAACCAAAATTTCGAGGGGTATATTACAAAGACTATATATAGGTTAAGTCAGGTATAATTAGTAAGTCAAACAGTTCAACACACCTACAGACGTCTGGCAACACCGCTCACACACATCCCCGTTTTCTATGCGTTGATGGCTTGGGTTCGCGCGTTTTTAGCACCTCTATTTTGTACGTTGTGGCAACACAAGAGGACGGACTGGCACGTGGCCACTAACTTAAGGCTGCATCACGTGTACGTGTTCCACACGCACGTGTCATTCACGTGTTTACGGAACGCGGCCGCCACAGTCAAGTTACCCCAGCGCCAGATGGGTAATATTACTCAATGGTCCGCTCGCGTATTTCTGAACTTACCTATTTTGCATTTATTAAATCATAAAACAGTATAGCGCAACTACAATAACAAGCCGCCGGTTTCCTGTCCGCGTTGAGGCCACTAGAGAAATGGTGGCCCTCGGGTAAATTCAGGCAAATGTCCCCCCAGCTTGTTGGCCTAATATCTCTTCAAAGTGCTATAGTCATACTGGCTTAACCCTCACGTAATTACTCTCCCTTACATTCATGAGTCAAGTATTCAACGAGGCCCAGAGCATGATTGGCGATCATTCTAAGAAGAATGATAAAGTTGGTCCACCCAAAAAACTAAGATTTCTCGTTGTCGGGGGACAGGAAGCCTCTTATCCCACTAAGCCAACGCCAGACCTTCCGCAGGATGCAACCCACAACAGCTGCCTAACTCCTGAGTACCTATTTACTACTAAAATTGAAATAAATTTATCGGGGCATTGACACAAAGGGATGAGGTAGGTCAAGCTATATATTACCGAATTGGCTGCGTGCCGACTGGGCTACACATAAGTAAACAATAGTTTAGGGAGATATCTTCGTGCAATAGCCTATGTGTTTTAATGCATCATGGTAAAACTACAAAAAACGATAACCAAAACATGAGCAACGATAGCGACACACCCGCCTTGGCGGCTCTTATCAGCCCGTGTGGGGGGGACGCCGCCCTTGCACCTCCACCGCCCCGGGCAACACATCGTACCGCAACAATGAGGAAACCCACACCAAACCCCGGGTTAAGGTCACATGTAAAGAGAAAGTGTTTCCGCTTGAGCCGAGTCATACTAGCATGTACGATACCCGGTGTTACGAAAGGAAACAAAGCAGCGATTCCCCTGACGATGATAATTATACCCAGGGTTGCGCGCCTGTAAACTTCTTGCGCCTGGCAGGAGAGGCAGATTTGAAAGGTGGCGCCACGCCCTCTGCCTGACCTTGTCTTCCAGATATAACAGTGACCTGCAAATTACTACTTTTTTTAATGTATAACGTGACAACTGGCAAATGTGTCATCTAAACTGTCATTTAGTCATTTAAACAGCAGATGAAAGGCAAAGCTAGCAGACTCGAACCTCGAGAAGAGAATTCTTGATTTTTTTTTATCTAAGTACGTTATAATTACAATACTTTTATTTCTGTTCATTATTATTTTGTTACCATCAGTCTTTATGCACTTATTCATTACATTTATTTTATGGGAGTTAATGCTACAGTGTTGGAGGACACTATATGACACTATATATTATCACACATACAAACTTTTAAGAATACCGACAACGATACACCTTTACCAAAGAAAACTTTATAAGCACTAAAAGCTGAGGCCCACCGTCGTATGAGCTTGACACAGACCTGAGGCCCTCGTCGTCTGAGCTTGACACAGACCTGAGGCCCTCGTCGTATGAGCTTGACACAGACCTGAGGCCCTCGTCGTCTGAGCTCGACACAGACCTGAGGCCCTCGTCGTCTGACCTAAACACAGACCTGAGGCCCTCGTCGTCTGACCTAAACACAGACCTGAGGCCCACGTCGTCTGAGCTCGACACAGACCTGAGGCCCACGTCGTCTGAGCTTGACACAGACCCGAGACCCACGTCCTCACCATCATCAGGTGTCCGGTCAGGGTAGGACGGGACAAAGTCTGGAAGCCAGAATCGCCGGGAATTGAATTGAGAGTTAAACAAACCTCCAGAAGATATTGGAAAGGTAGTCTTATTCCTCGATGCACTGTAAAGCAGCTCACTAAATGCCCCCCAAGAGTTATTTTAAAAGATTTCATTAATAACCTGTGATGTACCATTTGTGAGTCGGTGATCAACATTCATACCAGGGTGGAGAGCCTAGCAAGTCTCAGATAAAGGGCTCAGGGACTGTGATGGAAGGTCACAAAATATGTCTCCCTAAACATAACCAAGGTCACCCCTCAGCACCTGGTCTTCCACCCACCACCACCCTTACTGGCGGTATCAACGGGTGCCAGACAGACAGACAGACAGACACAGACCACAACACAGGTCATCAAGGAGCCAGCCAGCGCGCTTCGTACAACAACACTTCAACTCTCGTCAACACTGAAGGCTCAAGCTTTGGATGATTAACCTAAATGTGGTCTCGTATAACCAGTCCAAATATAGACGGACTCTCCATCCCCAAGGACGCGCATGTACACATGCCATGTCTGTCTGTCTGTCTGTCAGCATATTACTCAAACACAATATTAAGGTGAACACGCATACACACGTGACGGTGAGTAACAAGACGGGGAAGATGAACCGGCGAAATTGAAATAAGTTTATTGAGGTAAAATACACACAAAGGGATGAGGTAGCTCAAGCTATCCTCACCCGGTTCAGTACGAGCCGGCAATCTTCATGAAGATGGGAAGATGAGGTGATCTTCACACCTGGCGAGCGTGCAGTATCCTGCCGATGGGGGCCGGTGACCTGCGCGTCAAGGAGGGTAGAAATAGCCTAAGCTACTCTATCCCTTCGAGGTGTATTTTATTGTCTCAGTAAACATACTTGAACCTGTGCGAGGCAGTCTTCTAATACGCAACACAGAGGGGTGAATGCTGCAGAAAAAGTGAGTTCAAGACTCTAACGCAAAGGGTCGCTATCTTCTTGAGGTTATCTTGAGATGATTTCGGGGCTTAGTGTCCCCGCGGCCCGGTCCTCGACCAGGCCTCCACCACCAGGAAGCAGCCCGTGACAGCTGATTAACTCCCAGGTACCTATTTACTGCTAGGTAACAGAGGCATCAAGGGTGAAAGAAACTCTGCCCATTGTTTCTCGCCGGCGCCTGGGATCGATCCCGGGACGACAGGATCACCCACGCATCCAGTGTTCTGTCCGCTTAGCCACCGGCTCCCCATCTGTCGTAGTAACAGATCACAAATTTTAAGATCATGAGAAAGTGAACATAAGAACAAAACAAACAACATGAGTAAACGCAAGGAAGCTGCAAGGGTAATACTCTTAGGGGACAATGGATGATTACCTTGAGGTTAACTCGAGATGGTTTCGGGGCGTAGCGTCCCCGCGGCCCGGTCCCTCGACCAGGCCTGTTCCCATGGATCCAGGGAAGCATCGGCACGATAGACGACAGTTGGAGGTAAAATGACAAGGGAAGAGCCTGAAGGGAAGATGTGCAGCCCACACTGTCAGGTTAAGCAACACCGAGGCTGGCCAGAAACTGTATGGGTGACCGCGCGGGCAGGCGAGGCTGATCCTGATCCGAGGCTGATCCTAGAGGTCCTTAATCAGGACCTCTATTATCACTCATATGATTACTGTCTTGTAGTGGGTATGGCTTTTACTAGTATACTAAATATAGAGCAGCTATAACCAATGGTATATCCAATTCAAAACAGGCACAATGGTATACTAGTATAACAACCACCCCCCCCTAACGAAGTAAGCACAAAACACAAACCAGTTCATAAAATAAGGAAAATTTGTCATCCATGAACGAGACATTTTTGAAGCAGTTGGTCTAATATCATGATCTGTTGCCAGAATCAAAATCCACTCCACCCCTAAGCACAAACACTAGTAAATAGAGTGCGGGAGAGGTAGAGGTAGTGTGTGTGAGAGGTAGCGTGTAAATCTAGAACAGGAGGCAGCCTCAATTACCTTGCTTATTCTACCTGGGGTAACTATCACAAACGCTCACATCATGCGGCAGGTAACAGTTTTTTGTATTGATTTCAACTGGACATCTTACAGTTGTCTCACCAAGTCACAGTTCCTTGTATATCATTGTGTTACTCCAGATACATGGGTGGGTGGGTGGAGAAAGGTAGGGGAAAGAGCAACCTTAAAAAGGCACAACAAAACCTCCAATTCATTAAGCATCAAGTTTTATTTATACTAACCATCCTGTGTGATGGGAATTTTTTAGCATCACCTAGTTAGCTTTTTTGACACACTGTACTCCACTTCATATAGTCTAGGGTAGCTGCACTAATGCACATGTACCTCATATCTTAATAAAAAAAAAATATAAACATACTAGGCCTACTGGCCCACTGCCACTCCCCCCCCCTCCCTTAGGATCACCACCGCTGCTTACCAGGTCATCCCCGAGCACTCCAACAGCGTCCTGGACACATCAAGCAGCTTCACTTACCTGCAAATAGAAAATAATAATTATTACTGACATGTCTAAGGTGATGGTGTGTGAGATAAAGGGTGAGCAATGTTTAGAGAGTATAATAAATAAAAGGGAAAGCGCCAAGCTATTATGACTTTATAGCACGATGAGGATTTGGGACATAGGGGAAGGAATGGTGTACCAACCATTTGGACGGTCGGGGATTGAACGCCGACCTGCATGAAGCGAGACCGTCGCTCTACCGTCCAGTCAAAGTGGCTTGACTTCAAGCAACGTCGCCAGCGGCACACAATACGGCAAGCTGGCAAACGTCATTTGTCACTTAAAACCCACATAAAGACTTTCAAGACTACTCACGTTATAACTATCTACGGGCTCACCATAGCCCGTGTTACTTGGAACTTTTTGTTCCAGGTAGCGAATCTTTAACAACAACATACTCACGTTATGTTAGACAAATACTGAAATATGCAGCACCGGCCTGGAATCCGCCCTGTGTGAAGCACAAACCCAAAATAGAAAAAGCACATTGGTCTGAGCCAATATTAGTGCCAAAACTATGAGGGTTAAACTACGAGGACATGTTAGGAGAATTAACTCTCACAACCTTACAGACGAGAAGACATAGGTGAGATATGATCACAGCATACAAGATACCGAGGGAACAGACAAGCTGGACCAAGACAGCTTCATTATACTGAGAGACAGCAGGACAAGATAATATAGGCGGAAGCTGCATACCCCAATGAGGAAGAAATGTAAGGACATACTTGTACCCCGTATGGTGGTCAATTAATAGAATGCACTACAAAAGTCGTGGAAGCCACCTCCATAACTTAAAAGGACAAATTTGACAAAGAATTCGAACGCCAGGAAAGTTTAATTAAAACACACCAGGTAAACCAAGATAGTAGATAGTAATCACTTACTCGTAGTGACTTAGGTGAGCAGCCCCTGGCTTCCAGAAGGGAAGACAACTATCAGGAGAGAGCGCCAAGTCATTACGACTATATGACACTTGGAAGAGATTAGAATAAGGATTTGAGATGGGACGGGGGAAAGGAATGGTGCCCAACCACTTTGACAGTCGGGGATTGAACGCCGCCCTGCATGAAACGAGTCCGTCGCTCTACCGTTCAGCCCAAGTTTGTTCCAGAGCCTCAGTGCACTCCGCCTTCATGACCTCTACCTTGACCTATCACTATCGAGGGTATTCCGATATCACCAACAGGGAGGCGAGGGTAACCGTCCAGGTCTTCATCACCCTAAAGTGTTCCCCTTCACTATATTCTTGAGTCTCTGGACATGTATCATTGAAGCCATTTCAACGTGTTCCCTCTACCAACCTTACTTGTGTAAAGGAGGAAATGTATATGTTTATCTCTCAGAATGTTTGGTAATATGTTTATTGCTTGTGATGTGTATCTATGTATGTATTAACACGATGTACTGAACGGGGTGAGAATACCTTGAGCTACCTCATCCCTTTGTGTGTATTTTACCTCAATAAACTTATTTCAATTTCAATTCAATTTCAATTTCTACCAACCTTCACCAGTCCTTCATTTGTAAGTACCCTTCCTTCACCTCAATTTATATTATTAGTTTCAGTATTCACTTTTCCGCTTCTTTACCCCGTTGCCAATCATGCTTTATTCTCTTCCTCTTCGTGTCCACGCGCTCGCCAAGAACCTTTCCTCTCTCACTCCCTTCCTTATCATTCAAGCCCCCTCCTCCTCCTCCACTGCTCTTCGACCCCTTCCAGGCTCACTTATCCTGACCTGACAGACCAGCTCCCCAGCCACACCTGACCACTTCAACCCGTCCTCTCGCATATACATCGTACTACTTTGTACAGAATGACCCATTGACTTAAATATGCAACGTATTAATAACAAAGCCTCGTAATATTGATGTTCCCTATAAATGAGCCTCGATACGTTTCTGGTGAGGCATCCACCTGCATTGTTTACTTATTGGCAAATGGCGAGAGCGTTCTGCTAACTTACCCGGATGCCGGATTCTCAGGGATTCCTGCGTCGATTTATTTCTGGCATAAACTGGACACGCAAGAGAGCAGTACCTTGCGGACATCACCGTCAGCGCCGGTCTCCACTACACTGCCATCCACTCTCCTCTAAAGTCATTACAAAATTCCAATGCCATGGCACACAGTTCATTATTAAAATGAGGCTTGAGCACCGGACTCTTACACTTGTGGTATTATCGAGGGGCCAGCCCGTATCCGGACCAGCTGATGATCGAGAGGGGTTAAGACACACTCGTGCGCAAAGTGGAGGTGGCTGAGAGGACGTTATGTGGGCGGTGCCAGCGATATAGACCCCACCTCTCCCTCTCCGTCCCCTGTTAACCGTACATGGCACTAACCCGCCGCCTGGGAGGGCCAGGGAGAGGGGGAACCATAAACACATGGCTCTCTAAATCACAAGGGAAGAGTGAGGAAGGCTTCTGTTGCTACTGTGCTGATATTCGGTCAGTACTCGCGTAGCTGTTTTTGTGGGGGATGAGATGCGGCTCTTGGGTCCAGTCTTTCATCTCTTACTGGACAGATTGTCTATATGGCTGCCTGTGTGTGTGTGTGTGTGTGTGTGTGTGTGTGTGTGTGTGTGTGTGTGTGTGTGTGTGTGTGTGTGTGTGTGTGTCCACCCCATACAAAGTCATGATCGTAACATAACTGTACTGAGGTTACTGATAAGATGCACATGACAGTTTTTTTCTAAACGAATGGATAATGGGAGACAACGAGAAGATCAGTGGGAGCCATGTGCAGGATTCGAACCTATCTCTGGGTACTCCTTAGACAAACACCTTAGACCACTACACCACGAGACGGTAAATGCAATGCAACCCGGAACTGCATTGCTTTTACAATGTCGTGGTGTAGTGGTTCAAGGCGTTAGTTTGGGAGTACCCACAGCATAGGTTCGAATCCTCCTCATGCCTCCCACCGATTTTTGTCATTGATACAGTTATGCGCAAAATACCCAAGTAGCTTTACCATTTGACTAGTCCCAGATCCTAGAGGTATGAATTATAAAGAAAGACTAAAATAACTAAACCTATCCCCGCAATATAATAAACAAGGTAAACATGACCACTACATTAAAAATACCCAGAAGGATTGCCAATGTACACAAGGCCAAACTGAAAGGAGTTGCAAGTGCACACCAAGCAACCGAAAGAACCACAGAGATAGTGAACCAAATTAAATGTTAGAGAAGTACATAAATGGATGAATTAGGAAGTGAAGTGGATATAGACGCCACACAGCTTCAGCTATCAGTTATAATTGCTGGGGAACCTGCACAAGACGTCGGCTCAAGTGCTGGACGAGTACACAAACAAGTAGAATGAATAACTGTTGAGCGGCTAACCTCTTCCATAGTTATAACAGGAAACATAAAAAGAAACAAAGGGAGTAGGTAGTCATAACATTGGCGGACGGAGAGCCCTGCAAACTCTACGTACGTGGATAGAGCTTCGGCCTCTTACGCGTGGGGTCTGTGGTTGAATGGCATCTACGGAAGTGTAGCAACGGTAAGGCTGTCCCTACGATTTATCACCTGCTGGGAGCTACACACCCCAAGACAGCGAGACGTCAAGCCTCCAGATATACTGCCGAGACCCCGGAAGCGACACAATGACAATCATTGACCCCCCCGGAGGCGAACGAATCAAAACTAAGCGTTGTGTGTGGGGGCGGCGAGGAGCTACTTCAGTAACCTGCCCCGCCTGGTAACTAAGAAGACATCCTGGATCCTTCCCAGCACCCCTGCGCGTCACCCACAGCGACCAGCCATCAACAAGATTCAAGTGAAGAGGCATCATTCAATCTGGCTCCCGATAAGGCAATCCTGGGCGCGATAGTGGCGGACCCACACAGACACAGACTGCCAGGCGCCGTGCTAGCTACAGCCAGCCTTGTGTTCTGCCTCATTGCTTACCTCTCCTCCTATTACAACTAAGGATTACAAGGCAAACCATACTGTAACCGACCATCGTATCCAACCTAGGCAGCTTCTCTATCTGTTTATTTTGTAATGTATACCGGTATTCCTAGAATCACATCTTTGGTAAATTTTTTCTATGTTTAACCTTTGATCAGAGAAGAAGCGTTTTGCTTGAAACAATTACTATACGTTTGTTCCTGGTTTGATTGTGCAATGTTACTCCACTTTTCTGAATCAAGATTGTTATGAACTTTGGATAATTATAAATGCTTTTGTACTGGTCCCGTGTTACTCTTAGGATTTACAAACAATAAATTTGGTCTCGCCTCTTCCCCATTACCCACACCGCCACTGAACGTATAGCTCCTCCCCCACCCTGCACCCCTACCATCACCTGCAGCACCCCATGCTGGAGACCCCACGGGTGCTGCAGCAAGGCCCTCTCCATTATAGAGGAGGGGGGCCACGTGTACACGCCGGGGGCCTCTCCCCCCACCACTCTGCCGCTCGCCATACACAGTGATAAATAAATCACCAATTATATGGTGGTCGGGCCGAGTATCACCACACACGAGACCTCCCAAAATACGTCCCGTCAGGCTGACAGACAAAGAATGTTCGTACATAAGAAATAAACACCTAACGTGTCTCACCTATGGCTGAAGCATTTCAGCATATGTTCTTTTTTAATTATATATATATATATATATATATATATATATATATATATATATATATATATATATATATATATATATATATATATATATATATATATATAAAGCTCGTGTAAATAACGGGGCGGTTTGCAATAATCCTTGCACTCAAACTAGTTCAGTTTCCGAGCCCATCATGTGCTCGGGTATAAATCAGGTATGGATGGGGTCCACTACCGCCCACGGGATGGGTATGGGGGTCCACTACCGCCCACGGGATGGGTATGGGGGTCCACTACCGCCCACGGGATGGGTATGGGGTCCACTACCGCCCACGGGATGGGTATGGGGGTCCACTACCGCCCACGGGATGGGTATGGGGTCCACTACCGCCCACGGGATGGGTATGGGGGTCCACTACCGCCCACGGGATGGGTATGGGGTCCACTACCGCCCACGGGATGGGTATGGGGGTCCACTACCGCCCACGGGATGGGTATGGGGTCCACTACCGCCCACGGGATGGGTATGGGGTCCACTACCGCCCACGGGATGGGTATGGGGTCCACTACCGCCCACGGGATGGGTATGGGGTCCACTACCGCCCACGGGATGGGTATGGGGGTCCACTACCGCCCACGGATCGGGCATGGGACGTATAATAGTGTACTAAATGAGCACTCGCTCCTCACGCAGTAGGCTTGAAGTACTCGCTATTAGTCATCATACTCTCTACTTTCAAGACCTCTTATCTATTCTCAGGTGTTAGATTAGATTGAACTATGTCTACCCCCACCACTACTAGACATACTAGCACCCCATTACCCTAATTTCAAATAGTTACCCATTATTTTCTTAGTTTCAAATTCTTTCTGATCATGACTCGGATCAACATCACAAAGGGACTTGCCAGTTTTCTATACTTAGCCCATAGGCCTATATGAAAAGAATAATGAAGTAATTTGCAAGTTATGAGGTATTGATGAAATGTGAGAATGGAGGAGCGTGTCAGGCGGCTCACTCACACGTAGGCACCTCAAGTACACGTCTGCGGTAACATTTTTCTTACGCACTGGAACCGAGAAATTGCACAATGCAATGAGGGAAAAGACTGGAGCCAAAAAACAGTTTGTGAGAGTAGGCAGTTACAGAGGCTGTACCGGGTAAACAACAACATGGTTACTATAGCTTTACCAGGTGTACGTGACTTATTCTCTACTATGACGGTCAAGTGAAAATGTTCCCGTGGAGCATTTTTGGTCATTTTTGCCTTTGGTAATTTGTTTAATTTGTTTTGTTTGATTTTTGTCTTCCTATAAACCATCATATACCTAGGCATTTCTCAGGCAACAGATCAATCCATTCAAAATGAGACGTATTAGAAGAAATCAAAACACCATAATATCAACGTTTCCTCGCTAGAACACAAGGGTTGGTTTGCCTCACTTCCTCGAGTCACAAGCTAGGCTAAACAGTTGCATTTTGAACGGAGGCAAATCTGAGAGAACTGACTGACTTAGTACAGGCTCCCGTAACCCCTCCCTCCCCCCCCCCTCTCTAACCCAAGAGGGGGGAGGGATGGGGGGGAGCCCCGTACATATATCACAGCGGAAGTCATTACGTAATAACTACCCCCATCACAGAGCAAGCCGCCGGCGCCCTTAGCAACCTGCCCAACAAGAGTGCTTCACAGAACAGCCTGGTCGCTCTCTCTCTCTGCCAATCCGTACAAAATACAACTGGTTTCCATAACCAGAAACCTACTAACTCTACCGAGGCCGGTGCGTAAGCAACGTCACTATTTACGGTGCTTTAGTTTTTTTACCAAAACGTCGCGTTTTAGCAGATTGGTCGAGGAAAATGTGATTTATTTAGCGAGAGGCTTGACAACACATCACCATACCCACACATCACAGCTCACTCCCCTGTACACCCACACATCACAGCTCACTCCCCTGTACACCCACACATCACAGCTCACTCCCCTGTACACCCACACATCACAGCTCACTCCCCTGTACTCCCACACATCACAGCTCACTCCCCTGTACTCCCACACATCACAGCTCACTCCCCTGTACTCCCACACATCACAGCTCACTCCCCTGTACTCCCACACATCACAGCTCACTCCCCTGTACTCCCACACATCACAGCTCACTCCCCTGTACTCCCACACATCACAGCTCACTCCCCTGTACTCCCACACATCACAGCTCACTCCCCTGTACTCCCACACATCACAGCTCACTCCCCTGTACTCCCACACATCACAGCTCACTCCCCTGTACTCCCACACATCACAGCTCACTCCCCTGTACTCCCACACATCACAGCTCACTCCCCTGTACTCCCACACATCACAGCTCACTCCCCGGTACTCCCACACATCACAGCTCACTCCCCGGTACTCCCACACATCACAGCTCACTCCCCGGTACTCCCACACATCACAGCTCACTCCCCTGTACTCCCACACATCACAGCTCACTCCCCTGTACTCCCACACATCACAGCTCACTCCCCTGTACTCCCACACATCACAGCTCACTCCCCTGTACTCCCACACATCACAGCTCACTCCCCTGTACTCCCACACATCACAGCTCACTCCCCTGTACTCCCACACATCACAGCTCACTCCCCTGTACTCCCACACATCACAGCTCACTCCCCTGTACTCCCACACATCACAGCTCACTCCCCTGTACTCCCACACATCACAGCTCACTCCCCTGTACTCCCACACATCACAGCTCACTCCCCTGTACTCCCACACATCACAGCTCACTCCCCTGTACTCCCACACATCACAGCTCACTCCCCTGTACTCCCACACATCACAGCTCACTCCCCTGTACTCCCACACATCACAGCTCACTCCCCTGTACTCCCACACATCACAGCTCACTCCCCTGTTCTCCCACACATAACAGGTCACTCCCCTGTACTACGACTTATTTTGTCCCCATTTTCTCAGTTCTTTTCACTTTTATTCAAATAGTTTCCTTAAATGTTTCTCCTTTGGCAAGAGTATGGTGTGTGGCCCTCGAGCAACAGTGTGGTGTGTGGCCCTCGAGCAAGAGTATGGTGTGTGGACCTCGAGCAAGAGTATGGTGTGTGGCCCTCGAGCAACAGTGTGGTGTGTGGACCTCGAGCAAGAGTATGGTGTGTGGCCCTCGAGCAAGAGTATGGTGTGTGGCCCTCGAGCAAGAGGATGGTGTGTGGCCCTGGAGACAGGGTTGAGTGTGATCTTTAAGGCTCAAGATTGCGTGATATCTCAAGGAGAGGTCGTCTTTCTGCCTCTCGGGGTAAGGTTAAATACCCCTTGTGTTTACCAAGTCTACTGTTCCAGCACACAGCGCCTGAGTCACAGGCTCGCTCGCACACAAATCGATTCTCAGGCTGCAAAAAAAATGACAAAAGAAGGTATGTAGACAGCTATTTAATATAGCATTTATTACCACTGGTAACTACATGCTCGTGTCGGCCCGGGCGCGGAGAGCTGTTGTAGTATATTCACCCACCAGCGTTGGTTTACACTGTTCCTGGAGGCTACTGGGTGTACTGGTATGTTACACTGTTGCTGGAGGCTACTGGGTGTACTGGTATGTTACACTGTTGCTGGAGGCTACTGGGTGTACTGGTATGTTACACTGTTGCTGGAGGCTACTGGGTGTACTGGTATGTTACACTGTTGCTGGAGGCTACTGGGTGTACTGGTATGTTACACTGTTGCTGGAGGCTACTGGGTGTACTGGTATGTTACACTGTTGCTGGAGGCTACTGGGTGTACTGGTATGTTACACTGTTGCTGGAGGCTACTGGGTGTACTGGTATGTTACACTGTTGCTGGAGGCTACTGGGTGTACTGGTATGTTACACTGTTGCTGGAGGCTACTGGGTGTACTGGTATGTTACACTGTTGCTGGAGGCTACTGGGTGTACTGGTATGTTACACTGTTGCTGGAGGCTACTGGGTGTACTGGTATGTTACACTGTTGCTGGAGGCTACTGGGTGTACTGGTATGTTACACTGTTGCTGGAGGCTACTGGGTGTACTGGTATGTTACACTGTTGCTGAAGGCTACTGGGTGTACTGGTATGTTACACTGTTGCTGGAGGCTACTGGGTGTACTGGTATGTTACACTGTTGCTGGAGGCTACTGGGTGTACTGGTATGTTACACTGTTGCTGAAGGCTACTGGGTGTACTGGTATGTTACACTGTTGCTGGAGGCTACTGGGTGTACTGGTATGTTACACTGTTGCTGGAGGCTACTGGGTGTACTGGTATGTTACACTGTTGCTGGAGGCTACTGGGTGTACTGGTATGTTACACTGTTGCTGAAGGCTACTGGGTGTACTGGTATGTCCATGAACGCTCCTGTGTGAGCGTTCATAGCTTGGCACTTTCCGCAGATAATTCCCACCCTGGTGTTTGTAAGCACTGGCGAGGATGATGAACACAGCACCCACACGTACACAACATCCGCCCCTACAGTCCTACTCTACTATCCACTCCCCTCCCACAGCTCCACTCCCCCCTCCCAACCTCACCTACACCGCCCCCCCCCCCCACCCCTGCCTGCCCTTCCCGGAGCTCGACCTCTCATCAATAACTCGGCCACCACAAGCACAAGAGTTAGGGCACCTCTAGTCGCCCGTCGACACAGTAAGAGCTGAGAGTTTCGCTGCCATCTATTAGTCAACACTGTCTCTGCTACCGGTGACAGATGACAGTGTTGACTAACAGATATATATAGTATATATATTACTACCTAGTACAACCCCCTCCTACATATAGTTGCAACAGTGTTAGCCACACTGTTGCAGCTATATGGGGGGTAGGAGGAAGCCCCTGCTACGGATTGTCATACCATGTCTGGAAGTCAATGGCAGTTCATAAGGGGGGTGCAAGCTCAGCCAATAAGAGTCCGCCACGAACGAGTGCTACGCGTCCTATAAGAATTGCAATAGGCTGTATGTGTGTGTATACCTTCATGAACCATTACAGACTGATGTACAGCTACAGCTCAATTGAGCAAGTTGCTACCGTGCATGAAATGTTTGGCAGTGCAAGAAAACATCTATTCTGGCTTCGTCTCTAACTCAGAGAGAGAGAGAGATCTAAGGACAATGGAATATCCTCCGGTAGAGATTCATAGCAAGTTAACTTTACGAATATCAGTAGGGTTTTTGTCAGCATTGGGATCTCTGATATTTGACAAATGCCACAACTCACCAGTGGAAGAGACTAACGGTAGAGGAGAAATTGTAAGAACGAGAAACCGAGCGTATACCTGGGGTGGGGTTTGGGAGTTGTTCTGCTCCTAGGCCTGTCTAGCCACACATACAAGGCCTTCATGAGATAACCTCGAGGAACACACGGCACTGCAGTAGGTAATCTGTAGTTGCTGCTTGTGGTAATTACCGCTGGGGCAGTGTCAGTTGCTTACAATAAGTTACTTAACGCTGGGTCGTTGGTCCAAGTATCCACTCACATTTGGAGTTATAACTAGGTGTATAACGGATTGCTGAACCAACGACACATCATGCAGTAAAATCAAGCCTAATTAGGCTATATGATCATTAATATTACAAACTTTGTGTTCTTCCTAGGAAGTGGAAATTATTTTTGTTGTTTAGGAACTGAATATTCCTACCGTCCTAAATGGTTTCCTAATTACTAGTACACAACCTAGTGCAAGCTAAATGACCAATTACAGAGAGCTACTCTCAAATACTAGGGGGTGTGTGGCTCGAGGCACCTGAAGAGTTTAGAATATAATCCTGACTGCATAAAATATTCAGCCATCAAACACTACATCACCTTCGAACAAAATTTTTTTACAGTTCTACCCTTCTGGATATATATTAATAGGCTATAAATTCACAGTTTATACTTGTGAATATACTTCACAAGTATAAACTGTGACTTAATTAATCCTTCGCTGCACTGACCTTCCTCACCCACTGTTATGATTTATAAACACAAACCCTGCACAAGTCTGCTGCTTCTGAGGAATTCCCGACAGGTGAAACCTTATCTAAAGATAAAATCCACTCTAAATTTACTGCTCCCTGTCACACACAATGTTGGTACCACCGTAGGTAACATTTACTGCCCCCCCCCCCATACACAATGTTGGTATCACACTGCCCATGCAACAAGCAGGTACAAACATCGTTTCCGGTATCATGATTGGCAACACACACAAAAGGAAACAAAAACCTTAACCGACAATGGCAAGGTCTGGCGATAACGGCAGTCCATAAAATATTAGTGGAAAATAAGTCACTCGCCAATGGCAGTACCGCCAAAACACCATTTGAATCTGTTTGACCAGACCACACACTAGAAGGTGAAGAGACGACGACACAATCGACTTGAGAATGGTTCAGGACGGACCGAAACGTCGTCGTCCCTTCACCTTCTAGTGTGTGGTCTGGTCAAACTACTTCAGCCACGTTATTGTGACTCATCGACTGCACCATTCGAATCACAACATCAGCAAGAAGGCAATAATCACCGCTGTAAATCAAACAGGAACAACATCAATAACAACAAACATCGACAGAAAATATTGAAGCCTACTTGGAGGAGGCAGATTATATGGAGCACCCGCGTTGTGTTAGCCTGTCCTCGACGCTAGGCTCGTTACAGCGGCGGCCGTTACAGCAGTTACGTCACAGGGATCGCCAACGTGCTTTTGTCCTGGTTTAGGGCCGGTTGTATCATATTATGTTATCCTGTATTCCAAGTGTTGCGCCTCGTGGGCCTGCATGCAACATACCTACAATAGTTTCAGCTAATACACCTTGTCTGATGTTTCATTTGGACAAGTGACAATATAAATATTTTTCACACTAAAAGTACCGTTAACAAACGCATTTTTGTTTACAGTATGCTTTATTTGTCACAGCTAGAGCTGGGTCGGCCCTCGTGGTAAATAACGCATCTTAAACTCATTTAAATTAGATTTATCTTTCACTCTCGTCATTAAATTCTCAACATGCTCATCTCTGTGTCTGTATAAATCTATGTTTCTCTCTCTCTCTGTCTCTCTTATATACACACTTTCTCCTCTTTGTCCTTCGTCGCCACCTATAATGCTTCTACAGGTATCAGACGCTCCATTAGAAGGCGGGTGGCGGCAAGAATCTGCCTTTATCTAGCCTATAAAAGCAGCCTACGGGCCCTATAAAACTACCGCTGGTCACCAAAATGGAGGGGAGTAGGTACACGGTTGCTTTTATCTCTACAGCCTCTCGCTTCACGTGATAATGAAAGCCCTACATAACACCACCAACTATGTTTTAAGACGCACACCGCGGTACTCCCACCCCGGAGCTTGGGCAAGACAGATGAATGCATTCCCACGCTCACCTTAGTTCTTAAGATATACGGCAAGTGTCCGTGGGGGATTGGGGAGAGAGGGATGTGGTGATGGTGGTAGTGGTGGTGGCGGGGGCTGGTGGTAGTGGTGGTGGCGGGGGCTGGTGGTAATGGTGGTGGCGGGGTTGGTAGTGGTAATGGTGGTGGCGGGGCTGGTGGTGGCGGGGCTGGTGGTAGTGGTGGCGGGGCTGGTGGTAGTGGTGGCGGGGCTGGTGGTAGTGGTGGTAGTGGTGGTAGTGGTGGTAGTGGTGGTGGCGGGGCTGGTGGTAGTGGCGGTGATGCAGTCACAAGGAAAACAAGTTACACTGAACGTTATATGTTATGATTGACAGGTGGAATGGAGGCTGAGGTGCAGGATGGAGATGGGTGTGGAGAGAAGTGGTGGGTGGAGGGAATGGAAGGTGAAGGTGGTGGCGTAAGGGGTGAAAGGGGGTTGAGTGAGAGGGGGGGGGGGGGGGTTAAGAGGGCAAGGCAATTGTTCAAATGGGCGGGACCTCCACAAGCACGCCCTCTTCCCCATCTTCGTCAGCCTCCTCTTGATGACTGGGAATGGGGAACCATGAACAAGAAACTATGGTAGTAGTAGTAGTAAATCATTTATACTGAGCCGCAACAGAGGTGCCTGACAGCTGGGTGGACAGCGCTTCGGATTCGTAGTCCTGAGGTTCCGGGTTCGATCCCCGGTGGAGGCGGAGACAAATGGAGCAAAATGTTTTTCATTCTTTGATGCCCCTGTTACCTAACAGTAAATAGGTACCTGGGAGTTAGACAGCTGCTACGGGCTGCTTCTTGGGGGTGTGTAACAAAAGGGAAGCCTGGTCGAGGACAGGGCCGAGGGGACGCTAAGCCCCGAAAATCATCTCAAGATAACCTCAAGAGGCATCATTGGCGCTGTATACAAACATTTCTGGGTTCGACTCTCCAACAGGAAGAATCAAACAGCAAGGGAATCAGGTATTAAGAATCACAATCATCCCTAAAGGATCTGTCTGCTATCCTTGGGCCAGAAAACGGTTTTACAAATCACATTCAAGTGTCCTGTAGGTCGATTAAGCAAGCACGGGAGGTGGATGACAGAGGCTGTGAAGGCTTGAGTGGCAGACTTGACAGTGATGGATGAGATGGTGCTCGGTTAAAATAATTAGGTGAAAATTAAATCAACGAAGGATGAAGAAATTTTGAGGAACAGAATACAAAATCAAGTATAAAGTTGACCAAACCACACACTAGAAGGTGAAAGGACGGCGACGTGTCGGTCCGTCCTGAACTTGAGAATGGTCCAGGACGGACCGAAACGTCGTCGTCCCTTCACCTTCTAGTGTGTGGTCTGGTCAACATACTTCAGCCACGTTATTGTGACTCATCGCCTGCTCAAGTATAAACTTCAATCTCCCCAAAGAGGGGTCCCAGATGGGCCAATATAAGAGTCAATCTTGTTCCTGATATATGTGAACCACCTACCATAGTGGACCAACTTATTATTATTTTCTACCACAGACGTGGCCACACATTTACAATGCTAACCACCATATATACATTTTTTTCTCTTGAGGTTATCTTGAGGAGGAACTACCTTCCTCTCAATGTCTGCTGCATTTACAAATTATGACGAAGAAATACGGAGAAATACTGAAAAAAAGGACGAGCTGGACCCGCTGAATGAATGGTCCAATAAGTAGCTACTTAAATTTAACTTCAGCAACTTGAAACGATATGAAGCTGGATGCTGGGAACAAAATACACGGTACCAAACTGGAGAGGAAATCCTACTAAAATTGCAAAATTAAAATACCTACGAGCTGTGTGTAGGTATATGGCCCTTGGGCCAGATTCACGAAGCGGTTACTCAAGCACTTACGAACGTGTACATTTTCCTCAATCTTTGACGGTTTCGGTTACATTTATTGAACAGTTTACAAGTATGAAAACCTCCCAATCAACTGTTATTGTTATAAACAGCCTCCTGGTGCTTCGGAGCTCATTAACCATTTAATAATTGTAACCAAAGCCGCCAAAGATTGAGAAAAGATGTACAGGTTCGTAAGTGCTTGCGTAACTGCTTCGTGAATCTGGCCACTTGACTCAAAAGCCCACATCGAACATGCATCATCGGTTATATATGTAGGTTTGGTTTTCCATTATCGGGGATCGGAAACCTCTTAGGGCTTCCTATATAGATCTTCTCTAGCTAGGCCAGTAACTGACCTTCCCTAGGATGCAATCCACAACATTTACCTAACTACCCGATACCTATTTACAACTAGGTGAATAGGTCCATCAGCTGTAAGGAAATGCACCCAATCATCTCGTCTTACCCGGGAATGGAACTGTGAACTATTCGGCCGTGAGCAGGCTGCCTTGCCTATATGCTACAGGTGGGCCAAGAAACTGGTGCCTTCAGGAATATAAGCGAGTCACTCACGACCCAATACATCACACCAATTCTGGAATATGCAGCGCCAACCTGGATTTTCTTCTCTCATTGGACACAAAACGAGGCTGGAGATTGTTATGAAGTATGCCACCAGATAAGTCCCAGAGCTGAGATGAAAAAGTTACGAGGAAATACGAAAGGAAATGTCATTACTCTGGGAGATCATTTACGTATATCAGAAACAGTATAGGTCCGAGTACAGAGCCCTGTGGAACTCAAAGGAAATATATCACTTTGCTGGAAGGAGACAATCTTCACATACAGGATTAAGTACAGGTGGTACACGAACAAGGAGTCATAGGAAGACACGAAATACAACAACAAGCCTGGAAACCTATGCACCACTATGCGGAGGTGCATGCGTACCAATGACGGTACCCAAGAGTTGAAGCTCACACTACGCAAGCCCAACTATGTGAGCACACGAAATCTTTTGCCGCCATGAGTAAAGAGACACATTACGCAATACTTCTAACAATAAACTGATGACTGCACAGCAGACAGCTCCGGCTGTGACGTAACTCATGCCAGACTGTTTGATAAGAGGGTTGGGAGAGGGGGGGGAGGAGGAAAGGTGAGGCGAGAACGGGGTGTGATGCAGGAACTAGGAGGGGAGAGGGGGAAAGGATGGAGAATAAGGAGTGGGGGGAGGGGGAGAGGAGGGGATAAGATGAGGGGTGAAGGAAGGAGGAAAAGAGGTAAGGACGGGAGAGGGGGTCTTCACCTCCCACCTCCCTCTCTCTCAAGAGACCCGTATATAGCTGTGGGAGTCGAGAGACTCCTAGCTGTGAGGTTACCTTGAGGTGCTTCCGGGGCTTAGCGTCCCCGCGGCCCGGTCGTCGACCAGGCCTCCATACTGACGTGACGTCACATATTTCATGTAGAAGTTGCAGGGCCAACCTCCGGAAGCTGCGGCAATTTGTACGGTGTGTGTGTGTGTGTGTGTGTGTGTGTGTGTGTGTGTGTGTGTGTGTGTGTGTGTGTGTGTGTGTGTGTGTGTGTGTGTGTGTGTTCCCTGCCTGGGAAGTTGTCCACGACCAGTGCAGGCACCGCCAGTCTTATTAGTCAACTGCTTCCTGGGTCACTACCACACACCCAGTGACACATTGTAACTTTAATGGCGGTCATAACTATACTCCAGAAACTAGTACACTGTACTGATAGAGCCCAGTAGGCTCAGGAACCTGTACACCAGTTGACTTGACGGGATCAAAGAGCCAGAGCTCAACCCCCGCAAGCACAATTAGGTAAGTACATATTGATATACAGCCTTCTCAAAGGTAACTACGGTAATTGAACTTGGGACATTTGGACTGCGAGGCAAGTACAATAAAAACCACTATCATACATCCCCCCAAACACCATCCACTGACTTGTCTCAGTTTCTTTCATAAATATATATTGTATTTTCTATTTTAGTTTTTAGCTATGCTGTACATCAATAAATGCACTCAAGCCTTAAAAAAAGAAAAGAGGGAGCGCGCTTTCTCAACCATTGTCTCGTATGTTGGCCTATTAGGTTTACTCTATTGTTATGTTATGTTTGGAATTAGTCTTGGGACCAGGTATTGGAACCGGTTAGTTTATACAGTGTGTGTGTGTGTGTGTGTGTGTGTGTGTGTGTGTGTGTGTGTGTGTGTGTGTGTGTGTGTTGCTTACATTCATTGCAGGAAAATGAGTTGATAGTTGCAAATATTATATACATCTTCAACAAATTTGCACTTATTCGTCAGAAGCAGTCAACAGAGGAAAAATGTTATATTATATACCTTGACTTAAACAAAGCCTCATCTCACGAAAAGTTGAAGAGGCAGATGGAAACAAATGACAACAAAGTATTACACGACAAACAATGAAGGAGTAACCTGAATCTAAGATGACAAACCCGTTGTCATCAGCATTAAGACATTGGTCAAGGAAAGATCAAGACAACTACAAATAAAGCTTGCCAAGAGTAACTTAGCATACTTGTTAAAAACAAGCACCATCACACACACGAAGCTACACCTCCGTAAGATGCTCATCAGACCAGATGTTCAATATCCGCAAACCCGCGCTGGCGGTAAGACGCCAAGATGAACCTACAAACACAGCCCTCCGTCTTGCTGCAAATGTCACCTTAAACGAGTGACGACAGACTAACTGCACACATCTTTGAAGAACATGATATTTAAACTGCAGAAGATCTATTGGCTCATGTGAGGTGGCTCCAATTTGCATGCACCCAAAAGTTACCCTTTAACGTCCCCATCGTGTCTGTCAATCTCTCTGCCTCTCTCTCTGTCTCTCTATACTCGTTCTGTCATCTTACAAAGAATGTCGCTTTTCGGCTCGTATGCGTTACATAAGGCCAAAAATTGTCGTACTAGAAAAATTGAAGCGGCTGGCGAACGTGACGTACTGTCCCGTTTTCTGTTTTGGGTCCTCTGGTAGGTTAGGAGAGACCACTTTAAATTGACAGTTTTCTTGACGTTGGGAATCTTTAGGAGGACGGACTGCTCCACTTCCTTGTACAAGGTTCTCGTTCTTCACCACTTCCTCTACCTTATCCAACCCGTCCTTCACACAGCACACTATCTTGGCTCGGTATATATAATTACACTTATCTTGAGAGGATTTCGGGGCTTTTAGTGTCCCCGCGGCCCGGTCCTCGACCAGGCCTCCACCCCCCAGGAAGCAGCCCGTGACAGCTGACTAACACCCAGGTACCTATTTTACTGCTAGGTAACAGGGGGCATAGGGTGAAAGAAACTCTCCTGGGATCGAACCCAGGACCACAGGATCACAAGTCCAGCGTGCTGTCCGCTCGGCCGACCGGCTCCCACTCACACCGAGGTCTTAGTTTGACAAAACAACCAAAACCATACCAGGACTAAGCAATCATGTCGGTGATACGAAATAATTGACCAGTAATGATGAGGGGGGGGGGACGAAACAGTAATCTAATAAATGATAAACCTAACTGGTGAGAAAAATATAACCGATTCAGGTTTTAATGAGACCTATAAATAAAACACCAACATTTTGAATGTTTGACTCGACCCATAATTTGAGAGGACTGAACAGTGTGCACCTCAAGCCGCGTGTACACCACAATCACTTAAGTTTAACAACACGAATCTGGATTTTCTGAGGGCGAGTAAAAGGTCCTCTTTATTATGACAGCCACGAGATGATAGACAAGTTCTAAATCTGTATTCTCTAGAGCGCAGACGTGACAAATACATAATAATCTACACGTGGAAAATATTAGTGAGACTGATTACAAATCTAAACACGGAGATTACATCACATGAAACAAGTAGACATGGCAGGATGTGCAAAATAACCCCATTGAAAAGCATAGGTGCAATAATTATGCTGAGGAAGAACTCTATCAACATCAGAGGCCCGAGACTGTTCAACACGCTTCCACTACACACAACTGGCTGACCCCTCACAGTGTTCATGAAAGAGAACTTGATAAAACACCTCCAAAGAATACCTGATCAGCCAGGCTGTGATTCACGCATCATGCTACAAGCAGCCGAGTCAATAGCTTGGTTGACCAGACGACCAACTGGGAGGCCTGGGTCGGAGACCGGGCCGCGGGGCCTTTGATCCCCGGAACCTCCACAAAGTAGCCACCTCCTTAATACATGTTAGGTACACCCAAATATCCTAGTCGTGAGTACCTATGTATAAGGCTACTGCTGCTGCATTCTGGTCGTGATAACGTAACCTATTCATCATGTATCGTGTTCTAGCCAGACTATTATATTTCAACCAAAAAATACAAAACAAATATCATTTGGAACAAAGCACACATTAAACAATTTAACACATCAAAAACGTATTCCATTAACAAACACATTTCATCCTGGAGACCAAATGTATTTTAACAAGAGAACAATGTATCATTTGCACAATAAAACAGCCGTGTCCAGGACAGGGCGGGAACCCGACGCTTGAAGCGAGCCCCGGCGGGAGTGATTCATGGCGCTGTTCCGTCATTTGCCACACTGGTGCAGTGACTAGTGCGCCAGCCCTGCCAGTTACTATAGCTTGTAGTGACGCATCTTGTTGCGTTAAGACGCGTTGTGCACGCGTCTTGATGCGTTAAGACGCGTCTTGATGCGTTAAGACGCGTCTTGATGCGTTAAGACGCGTTGTGCACGCATCTTGTTGCGTTAAGACGTGTAGTGCACGCATCTTGTTGCGTTAAGACGCGTTGTGCACGCGTCTTGTTGCGTTAAGACGCGTTGTGAACGCGTCTTGATGCGTTAAGACGCGTTGTGCACGCATCTTGTTGCGTTAAGACGCGTTGTGCACGCATCTTGTTGCGTTAAGACGCGTAGTGCACGCATCTTGTTGCGTTAAGACGCGTTGTGCACGCGTCTTGTTGCGTTAAGACGCGTTGTGAACGCGTCTTGATGCGTTAAGACGCGTTGTGCACGCATCTTGTTGCGTTAAGACGCGTAGTGCACGCATCTTGTTGCGTTAAGACGCGTTGTGCACGCGTCTTGTTGCGTTAAGACGCGTTGTGCACGCGTCTTGATGCGTTAAGACGCGTTGTGCACGCGTCTTGATGCGTTAAGACGCGTTGTGCACGCGTCTTGATGCGTTAAGACGCGTTGTGCACGCGTCTTGATGCGTTAAGACGCGTTGTGCACGCATCTTGTTGCGTTAAGACGCGTTGTGCACGCATCTTAACATCTTTAACATACGAGGTACGCTCAACAACGTACACTGGCTTTTCGTACACACCTCTTCTACCGATGGTTAAAACTGTATATATAATTTAGTCAGGCTGTATTTCCATTATGTTCATTTTATACAACAAATCCGATGGTGAACTCTTACGAAAGAAATGACCTATATGATTACTGTTAGAATCAAATCAATAAAATACAAATTATTGGGACTGCTTAAAATTCCTTAAATGTACTGCAACGTAGACGAAAGATGCATCATAAATATATGAAAAATATTTGAAGGACTTGTTCCAAATCTTTAAATAGTTACCTAGGAGCACCGCATTAAAAAGTAAGGGTGCAAGAAATTTTGAGACGATTTTATACAAAAATTTAAGAGCCTAAGGATTTACAACCTCTTCTTTATAAAGATATAAACTAGCAGAACTCTGCGTTCAAGAAGATACTTGATCGCGTTCAAGAAGATACTTGATCACCTACAAGTTGTGAATCACAACTTGTGATTCCAACTTGAGACTGCGTCCACCAGCGGTGTCTAACAGCATGGTTTAGTTGAGCCGCGTGTTAAGCCGAGTGGTGATAAGGTATCTGGTCGTGGGGGGCACTGACCCTCTAAACAATCTCAAGGTAACAGCTAGGCATCACTAGGCAAGCACTAAACATACATGATAAACACGACACAACACTCCCGACGAAGGCGTTTATAACTTCACTTACCGGTCTTCTCTGCGGGTCGCTTCTTTCTTCTGGTGAAGAAGAACCAGAAACGCCATTTGTCCTTCTTTACACTGGGAATGGTCGAACTTTCCTTGCCTAAGAGACTCAGTGCCATCTCAAGGCACTCATGGGCATCACAGCCAGGTTTATTGAATCTAATTTATCACTATTTTGAGTTATCATTATTTCACATGTATTTCACTATACCAAGTTATATGAACTTTAAATAAATGCAGTTTCTCGTGTACATTTACTACAGTACTTTCTTTACGTTTCTAAAATGTAATACAAATGCCAGACGGGAAAGCCGTGACAAACCCATACTGAGAGCCGCCAAGTGGATACATCCACTCCAGCACAGTCATGTCTCGGGAGACTGCCAACGCAACCTTCCACCCTCAACGCAAGTGCTTCAATTTAATAATGTTCAGTCGTGAAAAATCTTTTCAAAATTCAGAAACGGAGGGTTAAATGGCAGATAATTGGTTCACTTCAATAGAGCAATAAGCCTGGCTGTTGGTGGTGTTCCTGATAATTTGTTAATGTTTATATGGTTTCAACATTTATAAGAAAATATAACATTAGAAAATGCATTAGGCATATGCCTCAAAACATACTACGGTACTTGTATTTCAAACACACCCAAGTTTTTTTTTTACCATATCGAAAACACACATTTTCAAAGATATGTTTTGGAATGTTTCCGAGAATTCGGCAAGACAGAAAACTTTCACAACAATAACAATGCACATTTTGTTTACAAGAAGGGCCGGGACAAGGCATGAAAGCCGTGAGTATCAAGCAACTTGGTGAGTATTTCCTAGCTAGGTAGCACCAGTAGTGGGCGACACCAGCACTGCTACTTGGGTGGAGTCCTTCAGCTGCCATCTGCGGTCAACACACGTAACACTCCGGTCGATGCCTCGGCTATGATATATGCCGCACTCGTCTCTTCGCATAAACACACACACACACACAAACCCCACCTACACCAGCATACATACACCCTGATTGCACGGAGGCCTCGCGGCTGAGAGGACAGAGCTCTGGGTCGTAGTCCTAATGGCCCGGGCTCGATTCCCGGCAGAGGAATAAAAAACGGGCAGTTTCTTTCACTGTGATGCTCACTGTTCATCTAGTAGTAAAGAGATACGTGGGAGTTAAGACAGCTGTTACGGGCTGCTTCTTAGGGATGTGTCTGCAGAATCGAGCTATTAGCCCTTGGCTGCCTTTCTAACCAATCTATTTTTCCTCAATTATATAATACTACATATTATATTATATATATACATAATTATATATATATTACATATATTATATTATATATATATATACATATATATATATATATGTATATATATATACACATATTAGTATATTTTGGTAGCAGTCTTTCCTGTAGACATATATTATTAAATATGACCGAAAAAGTAAGATTAATTATTCTAACACGAATTTTCTCAATCTTTCGTACATTTCTTTTCACTGTTGGAGGTAAATCAAAAATCAATTTTTTGATTGATTTTTGATTTACCTCCAACAGTGAAAAGAAATGTACGAAAGATTGAGAAAATTCGTGTTAGAATAATTAATCTTACTTTTTCGGTCATATTTAATAATATATATATATATATATTATATATATATATATATATATATATATATATATATTATATATATATATATATATATATATATATATATATATATATATATATATATATATTTATATATATATATATATATATATATCAGGGGTCGCCAGTGAGGTGACCCCTGAAGCACTGGTTCCAATTCTGGTCGGATTATAGTTCTTAGTTATATAAATACTTGTGTATATATGCATGTGTGTATCTCTCCATTATATATATATATATATATATATATATATATATATATATATATATATATATATATAATGGAGAGATACACACATGCATATATACACAAGTATTTATATAACTAAGAACTATAATCCGACCAGAATTGGAACCAGTGCTTCAGGGGTCACCTCACTGGCGTACACAGTACCAATACCATTCCACCACCGACTGCTTGGTGACCATACATATACATATATAGGCTAGTATCGAGGCACCCCGCCCCCCCCTCCCAAGGTCGAACTACTGACCCTCTCCAGGATGGAACCTCTCATCAGTTTCCTAACTTCCGGATACCTATTTACTGCTAGGTGAACAGGTGCGGTAGGTGAAAGGAAACTTGGCCAACCATTCCTGTCCTACCTGGGAATAGAACCCTCAATCTTCGATTGTACGGCGAGAACGAAGTCCACTGTACTATGAAAACATTGCATCCAAAGTAGCTATAGGTACTATCATATTTTGAGGATGGCTTGCAATACTAATATAGAAACAATCTTAAATTGACATTGCATAGTAAAACCCATTGGCACTTTTAAGTTATAAAATATATTTTTCTTCCATCAATGTGGGTTTTTGTTCTTATATGACTAACAATAAAAGGATAAATGTAAACAGTTGACGTAATCAGAATCGAGCACTTCTATTTTGAAGACGTGAAACAACCCAATAGCATCCCTGAATTCAGACAGAGGTTCGATCCCATCGTACGGTTTCAGCATTTTCTCGCGTAAAATAATGTAAACACTATGAATGTTGGGCTGTAACGAAGACCGAATAGCATTAATTAACATATCCCTGGATGAATGTTGAGAGAGGAAGGAGCCCATCGCCCCCAGAGGTGGTGACAACAGGAGCAGAATGACTGGCACTTCCCGGTCCAACACCGGAGCTGCTTCCTCAACCTGTCCTCTCAGCGCAGCCTATATCAACGCTACCAATATGATCCTACACAATTACGGGCTCACCATAGCCCGTGCTACATGGACACTTCGTCCTGAGTAGCTACATCTGAAACAACAATATGATCCTACACACTCAAATATTAATAACACTGGAAATGCACTCTTTTCTGAGCTGCTTATCTCGACCGTCGTTAGGCTAGATAGGTTGTTGTAGATTCGAATGCTGTAGACTGTGATATGGTTAAATTCACATTCTTTATTCTCCTTCGTCATACAAGAACGGAGACCACTATTTTATCATTTAAAACTAGCAACAGCCTAAGCAATAAGTATTTTTTTTTATAAAAGTCTACATGGCCGATAGTAGGCTGAGTTTGACCAGTATCCCTATTAATACACACCTAACATTTTTTGTTTTACATCTATTAAAGTTTTCAATATTAAATACAATTAATGGAGCCCTCAGCCGATGTACACGCACCCTTTGTCAGGGGAAGCAGGTTATAACAATTTAAAAACTAGATTCACTTCATGAAGTGAAGTGGACTAGAATACAGGTGGAGACAATCAAAACCATTCAACATTCCCGCCTAATTTCCTTGACGGAACGAGTCCAACTGTTCGACTGGTTTCCTCATCCCCCCCCCGTCACTTTTGAACACGTACTAGGTAAGTAATATGCACAGTTTCTGTCAGCGTCGAGGCTTGGTAGGTGCTCAATATTACCACAACACTGGTAAGTCCGTCCATCAACTCCGTCCATCAAGATAAGCCACAACAGTATCAGGGCACCGCGCCTTGCCGAGTACACAAACCATAACATAACGGAGCCACGCCGCCTCACGCGTACTCCGGTTTACACTACGATTTATGCTCAAATTTAAGTGAAATAATTTTTATTTTCTATTGTTTCACATCTCTGAACTGGGTGTTCGACCGGCGACGGGCGGAGACCCTGGCGACAAGCCTCGGCACACTGCCTCACGAAGGACACGTGGGTCTGTGGACCGAAACAGCCAGTGCCGACTGCTGACTGGCAGGCGGCGGGAGACTCCTCAACCACCAACCACTCTACCAACCACGGCATAAGAGGCCATCCCCCCCCCCCTTCCCTCCCTCCCCTCCAAGCCTCATCCTCATTCCTCCCGGCTGATAACTCTTTTTATCTTATCAAGATTTATAATACTTGAAAATATAAACATACGAGCATGGCAGCGATGATAATTCAGCCCAATTCTCTTCAAATATGAAAGTACTTCCGTCACGCGATAACAATGAAGCCTTGTGCTGCAGCATCCCTCATACTCTGTATTTAGACAGTAAATAAAGCACTCCTTGGATGCCTTCCTTACATACCAAGGTCGAGAACGAGTTATCAGTACATGCCATCTATCTCCAATAATTATCACTGAATATCGTCGAGGTCTAATCATTATCAGGCAACGTAAGTTTTTTTTACATACACAGGGGTGAAATGTACCAAAACGGTTACACATTTCCTGCTCGACCTCAAGTAACTCTCAAGTGGCAGCCATTTTCTTGGAATCCCGCAATGCCCAAGTACCGTGACCACTGTGGCAATCACAGCACCGTGACCACTATGACTGTCCACTTAACAACTACCTCGTCTTCAACTAATGCATACACTTACCAAAAGGGGGTCTCAAGCCTTCAACATAGCTCTAACATTGTAACATATTACTTCACAATAAAGACCACCATTTCTTTACAGAGTGAACACGGGGAAAGCACAATCAAGAGACTTCAAGGTTCGGTTAAGAGGACAAAGACGTGGTGGAAAGGAAGAGCTACAGGTAACGTCCATAAAGCTAGGTTGAATAACCACGCAATAAACGGCAGCAACACGGTACAAAGCACATGATATATGGTCTACAAGAAAGGAAGGGTCAACTTCTAATAACCCTAAAGTTTTGGGGTTATGAACACACACACGGAATAGTAACAGAACAACGAAATGTTCACACGGAATAGTAAAAGTAGGTCGTGGAAGCAAATTATATTCATAATTTTAAAACTAGGTATGATAGGGAAATAGGACCGGAGTCATTGATGTAAACAACCGATGGCTCGAAAGGCGGGATCCAAGAGTCAATGCTCGATCCTGCAGACACAAATAGGCGAGTACACGTGTATACACACACACACACACACACACAAAGAATAAACACTGATCCAGTAATGGAGAATATCCAGTGAAAAATGAAAAAGGTTTCATTATTTACTGTGGTTATTCTGCATGTTTCCATGCCCACAAAAAACATTACAAGCCGGCTCGTCCGTTAACTCCTATACGAGCCTGCCAGATTCCCCCCTTGAAGGTTTGCCTCTTTATGAAGGTGTTCATTACAAGGAAAGCAATTTATAAACCGAATTGACCGCTAATTTATCGGGCACCGCATCATCGAGGTCCCTGTCCCAAATAAACACATTCGCATAACTGTTACGTCTGTTTACAATCTCTGCTCGACTCAACAAGCAGATTAATCACGGATAGAATAAACTGAGACTCATCAGGACCATAGTGATTATTCTGCTCAGTTTACAGAATTTTAGGGCTTAGTTAATAATAATAATAATAATAATAATAATAATAATAATAATAATAATAATAATAATTTATTTAGGAACAGTACATACATAGTTGCAGCATTACAGTACAAACATTGTTAGATTTAAAGATAGAGGTAGTACATACGATACCTAAAGCCACTAGTACGCATAGCGTTTCGGGCAAGTTACTGAGTGCTCAGTTCCTGAGCACATTGTGTGTGTCTAACCTTTTCCACTTCCGTCCACAGGATGGGTATGGGGGATGCATAATAAATGAATTCAGCTAAACTACGTAATCATCTCTTAGAAGAGATTTGACACACTGACCGCCAACAATCCTTAAGGCAGAACAACTCCACAAGCACAATTGCTGCACCTCCACACTCATACTCGTTTCTTAATTTGGTACTTGGTCTGGCGTCACATTAATCGACGCCCACTAATTACTTTCCGCAGCCTAAATGTCTCCAGAAAATATTACCCTCATAATTACACAATTGTGCAGTTCATCAATCTACATCACCCACTAACCTTGTCTTGACTGATATTTTAACCTCTGTTTTTACAAGCACAGGATCATCTTGCTAACAAATATATTTCAGTCAATTTCTTTTTCTTTCAGTCAGGACCGAAGAAATAGGCAATATCAGCAGCAAGAATGAGGCTACACAAGGAACTCGCAATAATGAGATACAGCTATGAGAAAATAATTGGAGCAGGACGGGCAACGAACCAGCGTTCTGGGTAGCCGTAGACATGCGCCTCAACCCATGGACCACGATATGCTAAGATCGAACAAATCCACAAGGGTCGTGACGAGGGTTCGAATCTACGTCCAAGAGGATCCCAGACGCGCCTTAATCGATTGAGCTACGACATGGATAAGAACTGCAACCGGGAAATCAACTTGACCTACCACGGATCCTGCAGTCTCTCCAAGACACAAACCAGGTTTTTACACAATTCCCCCATACACCCGAGCTCTGTCAATAAGCTGTTCTACCTCTTCACCCTTACTTCATTACACACACACATCACAATAGCGAACCACAATCCGTGGTAGGTCACGTTGAGTTCGAGCCTCATCCTGCACCAGAGATTTTCTCACGGACGAGGCTACTTTATCCAAGCAGAAACTAGGTAGACAATGAGTAACAATCAGCACGTGACCCAGACTATGAGCCCTGCCCCCCTTTTATGTTTAAACATCAAGCCTGACTCTTAACACGGTATTATGACCGAACAAAGGAACAAGCGAGTGGTCAGTGTTTTATCAGCTGCTGTTTCCTAGTGCATCAATTAACCCAGTTAAACAAAGTCCAGGCGCATCGTGCCGGCAGGCGGGCACCAGGAGACTGGCTCTCAATGTGATGGGCTTTCACCAATTAACGTTAATTGCTAATGATTTCTTACTTTAATTATTATTGGTATTGATTGCTACTGCCATGTTTGTCGTTTCATAGTTATTATTTGTATTATTACTTGTCAAATAAATTCGCCCATCGGGGAAATATTAGAAACGTTAAACAAATTAATCATGACATAAATTACCTTTTCTAACCTCTGGTCCCGGTTAAAATATACAATACAGTATCAACAAAATCCAAAATGGTAAATATCAGTATGTTGTGCTCGAAGACGTTGACATACTAATATACACTAAAATTTAAAAACTAAACCAAGCGAGAAAAAATAAACCCCGGTAAAAAAGAAGACTTCCAATGCAAACATGGATGATCGATGTCTAAGACAGCTGACCAGAGGAGTGTGTTCTATAGTATTTACTGGTTCAAGTTCATGTTTATTGAGACAAGAAGGAAATACAGCTCAAAGGGATTGAGTAGCTTAGGCTATTTCTACCCCCCCCCCAACCCAGTATTTACTGGCTTTGGCGCCAGATGTCTATGGCGCGCGTGCACAACATTCCCACAAGTCACTCCACTATTGCGCCATAGTAATCTCATGCCTCGATTAACTATGTCATTATTCACATTACATTACTATTATTATCATTAGTTGATAGAGGCGTTTACATAATAATGCACAAAGAATCCTCCTCTCGGCTCCTACTGATTTTCTTAATAGTAAATCATTTACACAAATGTACTTACATGCGATACATAAAGAGGGGGAAGACATATAGGCAAGACAAAAGACAAGCACGAAACAAAGCCGCTAATACGCAGTGCGCGTTTCAGACATCTTGCTCACGAGCCAAACAATGACAAGCTACAGCTGACGGACAAAATGTCAAGTCATAATTAAGTCATAATTTAATCATTTATTAAGTCATAAACCCCAACAACCTTGCTCAATACTCGAGAGGTGATGGCCAGTGTCTGCTCTATAAGATGTGTTCGGCCTGCAGAACTTGGCGTAACTTATGAATAAATTCACAAGGGCCGTGACGAGGGTTCGAACCTCCGTCCCAGAGGATCCCAGAACCCTCGTCACGGCCCTTGTGAATTTGTTCAACTGATGCATCACGCTATTGTGATTTCTGTGTGTATTGGCATAACTTGTTCAATTGAAAATATCTAAAAACTTCACGCTTCTCCCCCACGGAGAAGTAATCAACAGAAGGCCAGGTAGAGTTTGTATTGAAATGCCAGAAAACATGTTTAAACACCTACAGCATGAAGGCTTATCTATGAAGTCTATGAAGAGTTCATCTTCACAGACTCCCCCCTCACCCGCACTCCCTCGCCCTCAGTTGTTGTTGTTATAGATTCAGCTACTCGGAACAAGTTCCAAGTAGCACGGGCTATGGTGAGCCCGTAACTTACCTGGCACAGGAGCGGGGCAAATAGCACGGGCAATGGTGAGCCCGTAGTGGACTTACCTGGCACAGGAGCGGTGCCATCTCTGGTCGCCCTCAGTGACCTAGTACTCTTTTATATTTGTTGAAGCAAATTGAAGTGTTTATTACCTGATTTTTGGCGAGGTACGCGCGTGGTACCCAAGAAAATAACATCGTCATGACCGTCAGCACCAGTGTCTAAGTAAGTAATTATCACAAGAAGGCACCAAGATGGTTAGACTATTTAGCACCAATCTCTGAAGTGCGGCAAATATCCAGGTGTTCATATCTGCTCGCAAGAATGACTCTCCACCTGAGAAATTCGTCGCAATTTTAACTCATTAAAAAAATTATCATAATTTTAAGTCAATGTCAACTTCCTACGTCACATGCACGTCACTCAACCATATCTTCTCTTCTTCGTCTCCCTTCGTATTTTCACATCACTTTCAACCAACCACTTTGTATAAGCCTATCATCAATAGTATGTACGATATATACTCATAAATAACTACTTGTATAGGACAGAATAGGTTGGGCATGTATCCGTTCAACGTGATGCCTCTGTTGTTGTTGTTGTTGTAGATTAAGCTACTCGGAACAAGTTCCAAGTAGCACGGGCTATGGTGAGCCCATAACTTACCTGGCACAGGAGCGGGGCAAGTAGCACGGGCCATGGTGAGCCCGTAGTGGACTTACCTGGCACAATGAGCGGTGCTGTGTGATGCCTCTGTTCACATAGCAGTTAAACAGGTACCCAGGAGACAGGTGACTATTGTGGGTTGCATCCTGATGAAGGTCCCTGACAACGGCGAAAACCATATAACCAATCCTGCATGTATGGTCTTGAACCGTCAATTTCGTATTATAAATTGCATCCCTGAGGCAATAAGGATTTGGGGGGGGGGGGGAGAAGGGGAGGTTTACGCCTGAGGTAAGATACGGGAAGAGTAAATAAGTTACTCAGTGCCACTCTTTCACCAGAAAACGACCCGCCAATATACACAGATCATAATTACCGCAAGATGGATGAGGGTAGAGGGGCGGGAGCTGAAACGGAACTCTCAAACCAGTTAAGGGAGAGGTTTTTAAATGTCTAATAAAATGAGTCTAATAGAAAAAGACTGCTGTTAATTTTAATCAAAACCATTAAAATACATCCCTTGCAAAATTTCAGCACACTTGTTTGTGTTTCTTCCATTTAGGAAGTCCTATTGGTCGTCCAACAGTAACCTATGGGAATCTGCGACCAATATACCTATTGGTGAAACTCTCTAATATTTTACTAAATGCTGAAAGGGCAGATACCGCTCGATAATCATTAAATATGGTTTATTATTCTCGGAATATACCTTGTAGCTCTTCCGACACATTGTGGTGAAAATGTTCAAGTGTCATTATTAGTTAGTCAATATACGCCAGAGAGCTGCAGTATCACAATAATAGGCTAATATTATTATTCTTACGACTGTTTACTGCACAGAAGAATATTTAATTCAGAGCAGACGGTGCTTATCTCAGCATCACGACGGTCATCCAATCCAGGAGCACAAAAGATATTCCACTTAATGGCGGACACCAAGTAGAATTTAAGAACTATAAATACAAAAATAACTACAAAACATTTTATTTATGGGGCTGCATAACTACAAAATACAATATTTATGCTGCTGCAAATCAAAACTATAATACTGCTGCTGTTGCATGACAATTTATTCACATGTTTACAAAGCATTAATAATAATTTACACCAAGTGATAATGAGCAAAATACTAGTCTAAGTACACTATGCAGCTGGAACAACGAACGCTCAAACGCCTGCCAAAACAAACCCCAACTCGCCGCCGCAGACAATGGGAAAAACATTGTCATACAAAAACATGGCTGTTTCCGACTCGACAATCTTAATACGAAACACGACGCCTAAAAGAGACCAACCACAACCACAGACAGTCCAAGCCATACCATGATACACTTGCTGTGACAGTGGCGAAAGGTCTGCGAGAGGGAAAGCGCAACAGGCATGTGAATATGTACATGTACTCATCTAGTTGTGTTCGAGAGGGGTGGAGTTACGGTTCTTTGGTCACTCCTCTCTACAATTTATATATATAAACTGAAAACTCCACACCCCAGAAGGATTCGAACTCAGACAGCCAGGAGCACTATGCGCCTTGGCGTACCTGGTACTTTAACCACTCGACCACCGTGAGTGTACAAAAGTCATTGGTAGCCGAGGCTATATCCCGAGCATCCCATAGCAGCTGTCTAACTCACAGTTAGACAGCTGCTATGGGATGCTTCCTGGGGATATGTGCGCGCGTGTTAGAGAAATATATGTAGTCGACATAAGAGGAAAATAGATTGGATTGAAAGGCCGGGGTCCAAGAGCTAACAGCTCGATTCTACAGGCACAAATAGTAAACACACACACAGATGTAAATATGATAGAGCCCAATAGGCTCAGGGATCTTTATACCGATTGAGAGGCGGGACCAAAGAGCCTAAGCTCAACCCCCGCAAACATAACTAGGCGAGTACACATACACACACACACTCACGTGTTGATAAGGATGACAGCATGAGGATAAGAATCTACAGAGTTCACTACAACTGTATTATTCACATTATAACAGCGCCAGGTAATAACGGGTTGGCAAGATCTTCCGCTCTCCTTGTAAACACGTACCACCCACCGCAGGGGACCGGCTAGAGTATATACACAGTAACTTCCTGCCAGTGTCCTCCAGCCTTCCTCTGGCCTCCTATTCCCCATCCCTCTCCACCACGCCAACCACCTCCGCATTATTCAAGACGAGCATACCTGGCGTCGGCTCCAGGAGCTGGCTAACTTTCGGACACATCCTGACCTTGCATCCTTATTAACACACGCCAATACCGCTCGCATACTAATTTTCCTGACGCAAGCATCCGGAGTCCATTTTTGTATCTCCAAATTGAACTTAATCTTTTGCACAGTGAAGCCATAACTATCTAATCTGAGTATTTCCCAAAATTATCCCTTATCGAAGTTACAGACAGCCGTAAGGCACTTTCCCGATTCAAAATTACGATCCCCGGCCAATAATATTCCCTTCTATCACCTGCCTCACAATCACATTAACTATACCAGTATGTTCAACCCAAGTCAGCACTCGCCTGCCTACCCACCCACATTGTTATTTTAGCCAGCATTCATCCATTAAATTTGCCTCCAGCTAGCATAGCCTTTACCTCATTGGCTATAGCCTAGTCTCCGTCATAATTTTGCTCGTAAAGTATACAAATACACGAAGGAGATAAAAACTTTTTGTTAACATATACACACTATATACGTCAGTACTTGTTAAGCAAGAGTTGAAAACATTACAACGAATTGTCATTTTTAACCTTTGTTAAGTTTAATAGCAGAATCAAACAAATTAAAACAGTTGGCTGTAAGTCTGTTTCACGTGAGACAACAGTACCTAGTGTAGCGTTCCTTCTTTCTTGTGCTTGGATCTTCTTCAGAGTTGGTCATGATCTCTGTTCAGTGTGTGAGGATAATGGTACCAGGACACACAACATACAGTATGGGACAGCAGAAGTAAAATCCTGGTTTGTATCTCGGAGAGGCTGCAGGATCCGAGTAAGGTCAGTAGAACTTCCGGTTGCAATTATTTTAACCATGTCGTAGCTCAGTCGATTAAGGCAGCGTCTGGGATCCTCTCGGACGTAGGCTCGAACCCTCGTCACGGCCCTTGTAGACTTCATAAAGTATGGGTATGGGATGTGTCGCACAGAACCATGCACTGGGTGAGAACACTCATTTCGGCTATGATTTCTACCAAGTTAACATTTTAAAACCTTAATTAAAAACCGATACCCTCAGTCCCACATTCACACTAGTCTCCCCATGCTGAATAGGCGTCCCTCGCCGATACAAAATTCATAAAATCTTAAGAACGAGGGATAAAAAAAGGAACAAGGCTACGGGGGACAAAAAGGAAGGGAAAAACACGAATAAAACGTGAGCGGTGCATGGTACGTTTGTGAGACGGTTCAAACGTTAACTTGTTTACCTCCCCTGTTTTAGGTGTTGGTTTCCGAGAACCACGCAAGACCCGAGGGTTTGGGAGAGGGAGGGGGGGGGGAAGCGCCAAGCCGTTAAGACTATATATAGTAGCATTATTTATGGGGTCAGGATAAGGATTAGAGGATGGATTAGGTGGGGAGGGAGGGGGTGGGAATAGTGCCCAACCACTTGGACGGTCGGGGATTGAACGTCGACCTGCATGAAGCGAGACCGTTGCTCTACCGTCCAGCCCGAGTGGTTGGGTAAGGAGGGGGGGGGGGGGAGCGTCATTTTCCTCTCCCTCCTGCTTCTGGGAGTTACCAATATATCACCCACCCTCTTCCACCTTTCACACACAAACAACATCTTTCACGGGTATATATACTTTATAGCCTGTATGCTGTTATACCTGCCTAAACTGTATGCTGCTTACCGCTTACAAAAGCGGTAAGTATTTCGGACCACTAGCACATATAACTTTAGTTAGTCGATAAGTCACAATAACGTAGCTGAAGATGACCAAACTACATAGAAAACCAAGAAATGACGTCGTTTCGGTCCGCCTGACCATTACAGTACTTGATAATGGTGCAGGACGGACCGAAACGTCGTCGTTTCTTCATTTTCTGAGATGTGGTTAGGTCACCACACCTATAGTTTTATCCATAGTTTTATCCATTCATTATCCCCCTCCGATACATTTTGTGAGAGGCACTGGAAAAGGTTACAAAATGAGTTCAGGAACCAAGCCCAATATTCGTTTAACTAAACACGTTTATAGCAATGATGAACTTGTTATATTAACAAATTATGATAACATCAATAGTCTATTCTCCGTGAATCTCCCAAGAAGCCTCCCAATGAATATAGTTACTAGACCCCAACTGTCTTTAAGCTAAGCAAGTTCCATTACTGACATACTAGGGGGGTAGAAATAGCCTAAGCTACTCACTCTATCCCTTTGAGATGTATTTCTTTCTTGTCTCAATAAACATACTTGAACTGACATACTAGTTAACTATTTAAATAGAATGTTAATTCACCTATTAAACACCCTGAATACCCATCCCTAGAGGCCACGGTGGAAAGGTTACAATCACCTGCATGCATACTTTGGATACTTGGTTAAGATATCTGGTAATATGTCATTTTGAATCAAATACTTGTACATTTCTTGAACATATATTTTAAGAGTTCTCTTAAATTCTTCTATTTGTTCACATTCCATTACATATTGAAGAAGCACCTCAAGGTAACGTTGGGGGATAGTTTCCCTGATAGTTTACATTTATTAAAGGTCTACGCTGGCGCACTCCCACACGTATAACCCAGCAGTACAGTAGTAACGGAGGGGAAAGGGAATGAGAGGGGGGGAAAGAAGATTGAAAGTATGAAATGCAATGATGAGGGGAGGGAGGGGAGAATGAGGGTAAGGTGGTGAAAGAAGAGGGGGGAAATGTGGTCAAGTTAACCATAATGTCTGAATAGAGCTCACTTAGCTCCAGAGTTCCAAGTTTAACAGGAATTCGTATAATGATGATGTAAACTGCATCACTATCTTTTATCTGCATTATGTTGTTGTATATGGAACTCCATAAGTATTGCCAACAAGAGTGTACTGTATTATAATTATGTACTACTTTATGGAACTGTATTGTTATATTACACATCATTTTGTGTACTAAATAAGGGTAATAATACCCTTATTACCACAGTTATCTGTGGTAATAAGGGTATTATTGAATTTTATTAAATATTATTGTGTTATTGGCCATTACTTTAAAAGATGGCTTAATTGTGTGAACCGACAGTATTTTTTTTTGTCTCCAAAACCTCATTGTCAAGTATTGCATCATACTTGTGTTGTTCAACTCGAGGGAAACATGGGATGGGGGGGGGGGAAATACGTGAGGGAGGGGGGGGGGACATGAGACAAGGAAAACATGGGAGGGGGGGGGTAATACGTGGTGAGGGGGGGGGACATGAGACGAGGGGGAACATTGGGGGGGGGGATACGTGATGAGCAGGGGAAACATCGGACGAGGAAGGGAAACATGGGACGAAGAAAGGAAACATGTTGGGAAAAAGGAACATGGGATGGAGGGAAAATAAACACAGAGTAACGGGAAACATACCGTTTTTCTCTGAATTCGTTTGAGAATGAATACCTTTACAATTTTTTTTAAATTGATGAAAAGTTTAAATTACATGGGATTTACATGCATATGTAACCCGTAACCCCTAACCTAACCCGTAAAGCAATTGGTAGTCACCCCAGGAAGGTCCCAGGTACGATTCCCAGGCAGAACTATACATTTGAGCAAGTTTTCTTACACCTAATACTTCTGTTCACCAAGCAGCAAACAAATAACCAGGAGTATGTTTTAATAACCAGGAGTATGTGGAATCATTAGAATGTTGTTTTTTATATATTATTTTTAATCAGCGCACAGAAAAGTACATCTGGTAAGATTTTGTAAGAAATAATTGATAATAATTTTGATCTTAAAAATGCATAAATTTGTGAATTTTATCAAAGTATTCATTTCTTAAAAAATTTCCCCCTGGTGAACTTTTTAGTTTGTTAAGGATAATGGGTTAAAATTCTATTAATTGTAATAATTCAGTATATAACTTCATTAGTGAGTATGAAGCCAGAGTCTTTCTCTTAGGTAAATAATTCACCTGTAAACTTATGTAAACTAACCCGACTATAAATGCATTAAGCATTTATGAATAAAGTTTTTAATTTGAATATCCAAAATCTCTGGTTATATCCCCAGACACTTATATAACCTAATAATAATAATGTACTGTACAGTGTACATGTGCAATTTGGGAAAATGTTTCTAATCTGGAAATTAATTTATTTTAAACCTATTCTTCTTTATATATTTTAAAATAATACCTGATGGAATCATTAAGGGTATGCAAAGCAAAAGATGTTTGTTTATTAAATGACACTACAATCATTTACTGTGACTAATAATTATTGGACATTGTTGGTACTGTACAGGCAAAATATTGCTTCTTACAGCTCAGATCAATTGATGCCCTTCGGCCTACGTTAATGGGCACCATTTCTATATTACGTCTTCATATACTTTCCATGTGCTATACTGTGTACAGTAATTTAGCACTTTTTGATAATTACCTTATACTGTACTGAAGTTTTTTTTTAATGGTTCAGTGTCCAGTTGTAGGGAATAGGGGAGCACTTAGGCTTATTGAGGCCAACCTTAACCAATACATCATTTTCCAGGATGCAACCATCAACAATTATCTTTTGTTATATAACAAAATTATGTTATATAATTATTATATAACTTTTTTTTTTAGTCCTAGGTGAACAGCGGCATCAGGTAAAAGGAACCATGTCCAACTAGTCCAGGAATTCAACCCAAGAACTCCAGCTATAAGTTGACGATGCAGACCACTGTACTCTATGTACTGCAGGACCCACACTTTAAGCTACAAGATTTTTGCTGAGAGGCCGACGACCTGTACTAGTAACTGGCCCAATTACTAAGCTGAGGACAGGGTGTGTGTATTGATGATAGGACACTGTTTTGACGTCAGGGTGGTGCACTGAAGTTACCCCGAAGTTCACTAACACATTAATGCCCTTAACGAAGAGAGAAAGCCAGCGGCTTGTCAAAGGCCTAACCATTTGTCCTGAAGACTTTTTCTAGCTGGAATTTAAAATTCAACAGTTTTGGCAATTACCCCTTTTGCAGGTAGACAGTTCATGGGTTTATAACCCTATGGGTGAAAAAGCATCTCCTGTTTTCAGTCCCATAATGTGGCTTATTTGGGCTTAAAACTGTTGTTCCTTGTCTGTGTTACATGTGACCTTTAGAAGAAATTGTCCAGATCAACATCCTTCAATTTATAATTAATTTAAAATTCAATGTGTTGCAGGACAGGAAGCCAGAGTGTATTCATACACATTTTGGCTTTTAACAGGGTCCCGCTGCCCACCCAAAGCCAAATTACTAACCCCACCCAGGATGCAACCCACACAACAAGCTTGACCAACTCATGAGTACCTACTCAGTGCTAGGTGAACAGAGGTATTAAGTGAAAGGAAATGTGCCCAAGCATTTCTGTCCCGCCTGGGATTTGAACCCAGGAATTCTCGATTGTGCGTCACAAACGAACCCGACTGTACTACCGGGACCCTAATTTGTTCAGTATTTTCTAAAGTTTCAATGAGAACTGCACAGTCTTGCCTGGTTAGCAGTGCTGTTAGCCCTGTGGCCCTCAACCACTCCTGGTATGATAGTTGAATTAGTTCTGTCAGTAGGGTGGTGTATTGAGGGCAGGGCAGTGTAATGACTGTAGTGCAGTTTCCAATTTGTATTTTAACATTCATATATTGTAATATCTTTACAGAAACATCCAATGCAAAGTAGAAAATGACACTACCTATATATGACAACAAAAATTATGTCTGGAGATGAAACAAGTGGCTGGACATGGTGTAAAGTGGTCAATTCATATTGAGGGTTTCCCCCCTGAGGGCCATATGGGTCACATTTGTGTCATTATGAGGGCCACACACAACTAATTGAAGTCATTTAACAACAATTATTGCAGAATATTTTTATTACTTGAACTTAGAAACACACAATGTGCATACAAATGATTTAGTGGCTAGCCACATTCATGAATACAAAGTATTGAAGCAGTGTAACAAAAGGAAAAACAACCAAAATTTTAAACGGCAACATAGACTCCTATGCAACAGCAACAAATACATTGTACAAAAATTAACAGTTCAAAATGAACATTTATTTACGACTATTCAATCATCCTTAGTGTTTTGTTCCTAAAGCTTGACACCTCTTTTTAATTACAATTTTTGCTGTCTGGCTGCAATTTGGTCATCAAATGACCAAATTACAGTATCCTTTGCGGTGGTGGCAGGTGTGTGCTTGGAAAGGGCCGCATGAGGTGTGCTTCCCGGAAAGGGAAACACAAAACAGGAGATGCTTTTTCACCCATAGAATTGTAAACCCGTGGAACCGCTTACCCGCCGAAACCGTAAACGGCAAAACTCTGCTGAGTTTTAAAATACAGCTGGAAAAGATCATCAGGACAAATGGGGGGGGGGACCTTTGACAAGCCACTGGCTTCCTGTCCTCTTCGAGTATACGAGTATTAGTGGCCCTCAGGTTATATAAAAAAAAAAAAAAAAAAAAAAAAAAGTAATGTTTGGCCAGCCTGGTGTAATGCACTTTGCAATATGTCCAGACATCAGCCACTGATCTGGTTGGATGGACATACTGTACTACATATTTGTATTTTAATTTTTTCAGTATAATCATGTAAAATATTGTACTAGTATATATATTATTATACCCCCCTTTCATTTCAGCACTATAATGCAACATTTCTAGGGTAATTTACCTGGTTCCTGCAAATTTGGCCACCATTTGGGGCAGACATTGGTATTACCTGTACCTGTTATGTCAGCCTGTCCATTTAAGTTGCCATAATGAACAGAAAATGGTGTACTATAACACCTGATCCTAATCTTACAAGGCAACCCTAACTTAACGTAGTCTAAGTGAACCATGCATAGAAAATGTGAGTGTTTGAGTTACTAGGATTTATAGTACATCATATTTTGTCCGTTGGAAGTTTTGACATCAAAATGTAATGTATTATTTGAGAGCACAAGTACAGTATGATACATGCACTAGGCACCCTAAATTTTGGTGGCAGTTTCCATGGGAACCAGAGACCATTGAGATCTGATACTACTGAACATGGTATCATGGTGTCTCTAGTCGTCAGATGTTATCTAATTGTTTGCGTACTTTTTAGGTGGAGCCACCACAGGCATCTCCAATGGTGAGCAATAGCATCACTCTTTTCAATGTTCGGTGGTTCATGCCTTGGAAACCACTGGCCATTATCAGACCTTATGGTCTTGCACATTATCAGACCATAGGGTCTGATAATGTGCAAGGTAGCATGCTGAATAATCACATGTTGGTGGCATTTTCAATTGATTTGGAGATACAGTATAAAATTTGGTTTCAGAGACCAGGTACTAGCAATGGAGTGTTTGTGGTGTCTTTATCCAGCCACATTGTTTATTATCTATTAAGCATGTTTCTAGGTGTCTACTCTTGTGTCATCTTACAGTTTAAGAAGTACACATTTACCTGAAAACAAAACCTATTGAATATATTTAAATGTAACCCCCCTTCAATTAAACACTAAGGAAATTAATTCTTATGACTCATGTTAACGACTAGTCTTGGAAAACAAAGTGCTATAATTTTTATTCCAAGTTTATATATTCATCATATTTTAATATAATACTTAGGAGCATATTAGAAGAGCTCCTGTAATTCTTGGGGTTTCTTTCTAGCCATTGATGCAGGCAATATAATTTGATGGATTTTAGGTGCTGGTGGCTGGACACTGACAACCAACTAGATGCAAGCAAATTTCTTATTACATTCCTATTATTGGGGATAGGAAGCCTGTTAGGTTTATTGAGGTCCTTCAAGATCAATAAGTTTCCCTCCCAAGGATCCAACCCACAACAACTGCCTAACTTACTTTTAACTATTTTGTGTTAGATGAACAGGTACATCAGGTATAAGGAAATGGGCCTGAAATTTCACCCTCTGCATGGGAGCTTAACCCGGGACTACTGTTGAGGTAAATACCTCAGTGCTACTTATATACACAGGTTTTACTGTATGCTTCAGACAGTCCTTCAACACTTGTGTTGAAATTTCAATTGAAGATGCTTGCCTTGAAATGCTTGTTAATCACACAACCAAGGTGGGATTCACCAGTTTTCAACAATCCAACTATTTTAACTCGCATTTCAACAATAATGTTCCTGAACTCCTCATTTACCCTATGAGATATGGCTTGTTTTCTTTTTACCTGAATTTACCTAAAGGCCACCATTTTTAGTGGCCATATCAGGGAGAGGAAGCCGACAGCTTGTCAAAGGTCACCTGATTATTCCCGAGGATTCTTTCCGGCTCAGTTTTAAACCGAAGTACAGTATTATCTTGGCACTTAAAGAGCTTTGGCAGGTAAGCAGTTCCTTGTAGTTTATTACTCTATGAAAGAAAAAGCATCTCTTGTTTTCTGTTCTGCAATGGGGCGCTTGTTGAGCTTGAAGCTGTTGCCCTTAATAATGGTCTGGATAATACACAAGGTATTATAGACTGTGAAGTCTAGTATTTAATGAAATTTGATTTTACTTCATCTATCTCGGCCTTCAAAACAACTGCTTAGACACATCATTAGAGAGTACTAAACACACACCCAACACTTCACCTCTTACAATCATTACAAAAGAAAAAACTTGAGAGATCAGCTGAAATATATATTACACTTCTCTCAGTTATATCAACAAACCAACAATAATTGCTAGCCATGTTAATTAGCAATTGATTCAAAGACAATCTTGTTATGAATATTGTATTTGACTGATGGGCTTGTATTTGGGCAGTGTTGTACCTCAAGCTTAGAGGTGTTGTATCCTACAGGCAACACTACAGGTGTTGTATCCTGCAGGTGCCACCACAGGTGCCACCACAGGTGTTGTATCCTGCTGGCGACACTACAGGTGCCATCACAGGTGCCACCACTGCACCTGCACCACCACCTACAACTTGGGGATTGATTTATCAACAAAAACAATAACAAAATAATATTTGGCAACTGGACATTCATGCTGTCAAGTTGACGCTGTCTGGTGACCTGACCTCTTAACGTCCCATGATGACCCCTGGAGGGGAAGGGACTGAGCACCTGTAGAGCCTGCTAGAGCACCAGTAGAGCCCCAGTTAAGCCCGTGTTGGCGCTCTCCAGGAATCCATACAAGTCAACTCCCGATCATCCCCCCCCCTTTCAAATTCCTCCCAGAGACCCCACGACCTAAAGAAGCGATAAATCTGGGCCAGCAACACTCACCTATGTTGTCTGTGTTGGAGGAAATGTTGACTGGAGGGTCCAGACACTCGGCACGAGGTAAATTATGGTCGTCAAAAGCGAGAGTGCGACAATGGCCTCGTCTCACCTGGTGCCGCGGAACGCCCCGACAGGAGGCCCACCCTCCGCACTCACTCACTCCTTAAACAAAGTAGGTCTCCTTCCCTCACCAGACACTCTAACCCCTTCAGATGCCGCCCAGCACGCCCACCTGCTGGTGATTAGCCAGGAAGGTTGAGGAGGGTGTGAGGGGAGAGGTAGGTAGAGAGCAGCGAGCGTTCGCCGCGGGTTTGTGATCCCGTTGTGACGCGAGACGGAGCCTCTCTAAGAGAACTGGAGCCACGGCACACTCTCCTAACCTGTCTTTCCAACCCTCCCTACTCACATGTAATAATAAGTAAATAATATATAATAAATGTTTATTCAGGTAAAGTACGTGCATACAAGAGGTTATACAAAAATTGATAGGTTTATAGATAGGGCTGGTATATACAATGCCTAAAGCCACTGTTACGCAAAGCGTTTCGGGGAATCATGTACGTCTTAATGGGTTTTTATTTATTTTACTTTACCTGGGCCTCTCTGTGGCATACGCGCCTAACTTATCTTCCAGCCTCCATACACTGATATATATATATATATCTCAGTTTGTATTTATCTCTCTAGGGTAGACTATCTTAATATCTAAAATATTCTAATATTTAATGGGTTTTGAAATGGTCAAAGGATTGGCAGATACAGTTTAATGCTGATAAATGTAAAGTTCTGAGGTTAGGTAATGATGATAGAGTTACAAGATACGAGCTAGATGGTGTTGTGATTGCGAAGTCGGATTGCGAAAGGGATCTGGGAGTTATGATTAGTAAGAATTTAAAACAAAAGGATCAATGCATAAATGTTCGTAATAAGGCAAATCGGACACTTGGATTTATTAATCGCAGCGTTAGTAACAAGACACCTGGTGTGGTTCTCAAGCTATATCTTGCTCTAGTTAGGCCCCATTTAGATTATGCAGTTCAGTTTTGGTCGCCATATTATAGAATGGATATAAATTCACTTGAACGTGTCCAGCGTAGGATGACTAAGTTAATTCCCCAAATTAGAAATCTTTCATATGAAGAAAGATTAACAAAGCTTAAGTTGCATTCACTGGAAAGGCGAAGAGTTAGGGGTGACATGATAGAGGTTTACAAGTGGATGAATGGACATAACCGGGGGGATATTAATAGGGTATTAAAAGTATCAACACAGGACAGAACACGAAACAATGGATATAAATTGGATAAGTTTAGATTTAGGAAAGACTTGGGTAAATACTGGTTCAGTAACAGGGTTGTTGATTTGTGGAACCAATTGCCGCGTAACATTGTGGAGGTGGGGTCCCTCGATCGTTTCAAGCACGGGTTGGACAAGTATATGAGTGGGATTGGGTGGTTATAGAATAGGAGCTGCCTCGTATGGGCCAATAGGCCTTCTGCAGTTACCTTTGTTCTTATGTTCTTATGTTCTTATGTTCTTAATCTCTAATATTCTAATATATCTTAGAATATTTAATATTCAAAGATCAGATATTTTCTACATCGCCCTGCCCTGGTGACGCTCTATTACTCTCTCATCTCTCCTTATCTGAACTATGGTATTTCTGCTCGAGGTTCTACTACACAAAATCATTTACGTCCTCTAATTACTCAACACAAAGCTGCTATTAGAACAATATCTAACTGGCCCCAGACAGCACTCGGTACCCTTACTCAAATCTCTGAATATGTTAAATATTAACTCACTGCACATCCTCTCATGTGTACTCTATATATTTAAAACTCTGAACTGTAATGTCAATTATGACCTTAAAAGCTTCTTAGAAGGTTGTAGCAGAACCCATGGGCACCACACCAGAAACAAATATCTATTTGATATTCCAAGAGTACGACTTAATCAAACTAGAAATGCTCTACAAATTAAGGGACCCAGAATGTGGAATGACCTTCCCAATCATATCAAAGGCTGTACCTCTCTCAACCAATTTAAGATAAAAACTAAATACTGCCTAATAAATTAACCTACCTTACCCCTAAATGTCAACCTATATCTTATTATTTTAAACAATGCTGTTTGCTGACCAACTTGTATAATTGCTATTTTCTGCCATGTTCCCCCATTTTTTTATTTTTTTTAACACAATTTATACTTTAAGCTCAATTACTGCTAAAACAGTTGGCATTCTTTCTAAAATAAGATCTTATGTACCTCGCTCTGCCCCAGTAGCGCTGTATTACTCTCTCATCTCAATTATGGTATCCGAGCCGAGTCGTTAGTCATTCACTCTGCCATGTAGAGGAGCTAAATAAACAGGCCGTCCTCTCGAGCTGTCACAACGTCAGAAAAATGCTGTACTAAATTGCGCGAACCTAACTGATGGACCCAAGAATAGAAAACGTAACAGCCCGTCAATTTACCGAGCCGCTATGATTTATAGTGCATTATATTTTCACGTTGGGGATTTTAACGTGAAAATACGTGGTATTATTCGAGGGGACAGACAGAAATGCTGTTGTGATGCATCCTTCCCACGAGGTCTTGACACTATCAACATTCGCTGCCTCCGGCGTTTTTACAATCACACACTGATCGACCTAAAATTGCATATATTTTCACTACATTTTATATTGTAAGAATATGTGGCCTAAAAGACAATATCAGAAGTTATCTCTTGGTAGAGACAAGCCTAATCACAGGTTAACAGGCCAATAATTGTATAATAATGAATGCTGTTTGTTCAAAGTTTCAGATTACATCGTGCATTCTTGTGTAGAAATGACATCATTACTGATATATACCTTCTGCTGATCAAGCTAACAGTTCTATCAGTACTATTTATGATCAATTTATGGTAGTCAGTTTGAGTACAACAATTATGCCCATCAGTATTGCGATACAAGTTCGTGAATAATGCATATTATCATTCTTGCAGAATCATCATTGACAAAGCACAGCAGCAGCTGCTTGTTATGATTAAGAAGAGATAATATTTATCTATATAGCGTTATCAGGATGGGGCCAACAAGGGCAGTGTGTGGCAGTGTAGCAGTCTCCGGCCAGCCTCTCACCCTCTCATCAAGGTATGTGCCTTAAATCACCATTGTTGCTAACACTGGCTTCAAAAACATTTAAGACATTTGCAGACAAAACACGTTGTTTCAATCATGCCATTAGTTCACAGAATTCACGCACATAGTGTGACAAGATATACTGTCTGCCTTCTTTATGTGTGTAGTGAGGCAATATTATATTGCCCATAGTCTCGACCACGCTATAGTCTATAGTGTTCATCACAGTTATAATGTTATGTATGCGCTGTATATGCAAGTCAAGCTTTCGCTGCTGTCGTGAACACTACAGTTTATGCTTACAACCTGCACTCTGAACTCGTAGAGGGTGCTGTCTATATTATATGAGAGAATATATATTATATGAGAATGTCTATCTAAAGTTGAAGGCCAGACACCTGGCCTCGTCCAAATTTACAGGGGGAATGGTCCGAGGTACGGGAGGGACATAGGCTAGTCGGGGTAGGTTAAGCCACCTAAGCTACCTTAGGGTAGCCACCTAAGTTAAAGGCTTTAAAAAATATTAGCAATTATAAACACCCCTAGGCCACTTTCCCTGAGTATTTCACAGATTCAAGTGTGAAATATGGCGTATGATTAACAAGGAGTTTTTGTCATATAATTTCTAAGATCCATAAAGTTGTTTCAGAGGTTCTTAATATATTTTTCGAGAGAACGAGGAATTATGGATAGATTACTATAAACAGAAAAATTATTCCATTAATGTTGATACAAGCAATTTAAAAACGCCTCATATAAGCAAAAAAAGACATTTGATTTCAGATAATCCTAATAAGTGCCTTTTATCGGGGCCAATAATTTACAATAGAATAAATGATAGACTAATACAAATTCAACTGATGTTAATGATGAACACATGAAACCGTTGCAGGCTCTGATGATGTTAGTCCTTGCAATGTCGTGGGTATATTAATGCTTGTAATTCCCATAATGCCCCCAATATCTCGAGTATCAGCATCATTAATTATTTATCGGTCATATGGACCTAGAGGAAGTAAACGGACAAATATTGACGGCAGGAAAGGCATTAACATGCAGATAACGATCTCCGTCTTGCAGTTTGAACTGATGCGTAGTAAGCAATTATCAGGAGAAAATGCTAAATCACTCTTTATGGTTATTTGGGCTCTGATCGTTGTCGGGGACAGGAAGCCTGTAGTAATTGGGGTCCCTCAATAGAGCTATGCTAACGAGTGTATGACCTTTCCCACGATGCAAAACAACAGTGCTCAACTCCCAGGTACTTATCTATTTCTCTGGCGGCTAGGCTTGTATAGAGATGTAGATGAAGTGAAATGTAAAGTGTGTGTGGCCAGAGACAGAGATACACATTAGAGTATTATGTATCTTATCTCCGTTGAGGTCTGATAAAGACCTTAATCCAAATGTGTAGAGAGAATAATGGTGTCAAACCACGAATGGAAAATGAAATAAGAACTTAAGCAATTTTGTGTTAATACATTGTTAACTATACCTATAACTTATCCTGAGTCCTTTAATTAATGCACCTAGACAGTGTCTAAAGGCACAGTGGAAGACGGGGAACGGGAAACAACTAAGAAAATTCAGTAATCGATTTACATGATACTTGGAACTAAATGATCACAACAGTCACGTTACACTTAATCCCTAACACCTTAGTACCATACCGAGATATCCTTAATCCAGCACCTGCAGGACTGAACAAGGGCAAACAGCTAAAGTTGTCCCAAACAAATGGCGGGCAGTAGTGCAATCAGATGTAACACAAACAAGGAGCAACAGTCTCAATAACAACAAGCCACTATGTAGAACTGAGAACAGGAAATGCTTGTTCACCTACAGGGTTATTAACACATGGAACCGCCTACCCGCCGAAGTCGTGAATGCCAAAATTCCGTTAACTTTTAAATTACAGCCGGAAAAGATCATCCACTACTAGCCGTAAGTGACTTAACAATGAATGGGGTTGGCTGCAACAGGCAATTACTTACGTTTGCCCTAATATCAATATGCATGTCTAGCACTGAACAAATTCCACATTCTTGAATATCAGCTTATGGCTGGCCTACTTCTATGTGAGGCGGTCACCGACTAGCCTCAGCTTCGACCCAGCCTACGTGACGTCACCTCCGGCCAGTCCTACCACTAGCCAGCGACGTCCTTGATTGTGACGTCAAGCCCCATGGTAGTTTAGGTGGTTCAAAGAATAAGTCTGAAATCGCTTATACGCCGAAGCCGTAGATACGAAAACTCCTGATGTTTAAAATTCAGCTGGAAATTTTCTTTTAGGGCAAATGGAGGGACCTTTGACAAGCCGCCGGCTTCCTGTCCTCGTCGAGGCCACCAGTGTTAATGGCCCTCAGGTAAATTCAGGTAAGTCTCATTTCACTAATGGACGTCTGTATCAAGAGAAAACTTCCAGGGTGGACTATCGTATCCCTGACAGGCCGTAACACTATCATCAGAAATATACTGATAGCTGACATTTCTACACAAGTCGAGGAGGATGTCATATGCTACACAGATGACTTCTGCGTCATTCCGAACAGTGGTAACCGGCTGCGGACTCTCTTTGATATGCTTGCAAATAGATGTTTTGAATGTGGGCTTATCGTTTCCCCAGAAAAAACTTGGACCCTATGCCCCCCCCTCCTCTTTTTAATGTCAACGCATTGAAAACTGCAGGCAATACAAATACCTCGGTGTGAATATTAAGTGACTTTGTAAGCGAATTACAGCTTAGGCTTAAAGAAAAGCTAAAACCACTTTAATAACACTTGCTGGAAAGCGCATTGTTATTAATGTTAAATATGCCAGAATGTTCTACATGATGTTCATTAGGTCCCTAATTGACTACTAAGTACTATGCTATGACCCTTATAGATTTTCCCAGCGCTAGACTGTAAGCTTTAGTGAAAATTAAACACCAAGCTATGAAGATAATTCCTGGAGCCTCCAGGTGCACAAGAATTATCAACTTGAGGGGGAACTGAAACTCCCAACCACATGTTAAAGAATTGAAAAGCTCAGTACAACGTTCTGTATAAGGGTCATGAGAGATCCAACATCACCAGTGCTACTTACATATAAACTGGTACTGTTTACCGGTGGGAATTAAAGTGCTACCAACGCACGAGCGAGAAACTGTATGCAAGTAGGTTGAATTTACCAGAATTTACCTGAGGACAACTACACTTGTAACGTACGATTATGTTACGTTGTTGGGTAGATTAGATACACAGTGTTTAGTGAGTTTCATATTTATTTAGTAGTCTTGATTACAGAAGTCGGTTGGTGGCATTGTCGTAGAGGTTCAGACGGAGCTTGGAGCAGAGCAGAGAGCTGAGTGATGCCGGAGTCGTGGAGCTCTATGCGGGAGAGCGTGGCGGCTCGATGGGGAATCGCGAGTGTCTAAACACGGTGGGGAGCGAGAGCGTTGTAGCTCGATCCGGTCGTAGTCTGCTGTCTGCTCTGTGTCGAAGCTGTAGTGTTTGGGGTAGATTAGAACTGTATACCTGGTTGATACCTGGTTGATGGGGTTCTGGGAGTTCTACTCTCCAAGCCCGGCCCGAGGCCAGGCTTGACTTGTGAGAGTTTGGTCCACCAGGCTGTTGCTTGGAGCAGCCCACAGGCCCACATACCCACCACAGCCCGGTTGGTCCGGCACCTATGCACCTGTATACGCCGAGTGTCCGGCATCGTTTTCGGAAATTGTACTGTTGGCTATTTGCATATCGCTTGCTTATATTTGGTGACTACACTTCAGCTTCCTCCAACTGGATGGAAAGAGTGTTACCTGTAATTAGGGAAAGGATATGAGTAGTCATAATTAGTTAATTAGTGCTAATTAGTTTGTCATTAAGGTAATGAAAGATTGGAGCGAGTACAAGGTATACTCGCTACACACTCTAGTGGCTTCGACTAGGACAGAAAGCCGGCAACTCGTCAAAGATCCGCCTCATATGTCCTGGTGATTTTTTCTAGCTGGATTTTAATGAAAAGATAGTGATTCAAGTGTGTAAATGTCTTGTGCTCACCTACTTGGATTATTATATCCAAGCATGGATATCTCATCTACAGAAGAACATAGCTGTTTTGGAGAAAGTATAACACCAGGTAATAAAAATAATTTCAGAATTAAGTAAAATCTCATACCAGGACAGGTAGACGGCCTCAGGGCTCACAACACGGCAAATCAGACATGAGTGGTCGGATCTTATAGAAAGGTATTAAAATACTGAACAATTTGGAGGATGTTGATCCAGACAGTTTCATCAAAAGGTCAGATGTAACACAAACAAGGAGCAGTGTTCCAAACTCAACAAGCCACAATGTAGGACTGAAAACAGGAGAAGCTTTTTCACCCACAGGGTTATAAACCCATGGAACTGCCTACCCGCCGATGCCGTAAATGTCAAAACTTTTCTGGACTTTAAAAGTCAAAGGTACGCTTGATTATTCCTAGGGTTTTGTTACTTTTTTTTTTTTTACTGCTGCTCCAACCTATTGTACAACTTTCAGTGATTCTTGGATCGTGACTCCAAGGTCCTTTTCTTCATCAGTCTGCTACAAGGTAATGTTATTATTGCAGACGAGGAGCCACAATAACGTGGCAGAAATATGTTGACCAGACCACACACACTAGAAAGTAAAGGAACGACGACGTTTCAATCCGTCCTGGACCATTCTCAAGTCGATTGTAAGAATGGTTCTGGACGGAGCGAAACGTCGTCGTCCCTTCACTTTCTAGTGTGCGGTTTGGTCAACAATATTATTAAATTAATTTTTTTTAATTAAATTAAAATTACCTGAATAAAAATTTAATTAATTAATTTAATTTAATTTAAACATATAACATATGATTGTGAGAATTTACAATGAACTAGAGTATTTTTCACAATCCAATACTGTAAGTGGTTTTGCTTCTTTTGCAGAGTACAATATGGAACCAACTGCACCACAGGATGATGATCCTCCAGCAGAAAATCTTGTTGAGAAAAATGATGGCAAAACATGGAAGAAGGCCGATGATATACCTCTGAGATTTGATGAATTGCCCACTGAAGAAGATGATTGGATTCCTGTAGCTAGTGTTATTCGTGCCCAAAGGGAAGAAATTGCCAAAAGGGAGGCACAGGAAATCAAGATAAAGCCTCCACTAGAACTTGATATAAAGTCACCTAATTCAAAATCTAAACACAAAAATCCTGCGAAGCAACATTTGGAATTAAAGAAAGATTCCATAAAAGAAGAAAATAAAATCATACAAACCAAAGAGGATGCTAATATGAGTCCTGAGATACTTAATGAAGACAAAAATGAATCTGATGAGAACATTGATGCAGTAACTAGGGCCATGATTGACTGGGGTCTCAAGACCTCAGTCACATACGATCCAAAGAAGAGAAGCAAAGCTTCTATCAACTTAGATCAACCTAGTTATCAGAACTCCTTTGATGGCAATTCCTCCAGTAATGTAGACAAATTTCCAAAGGCACCTTCAGATAATTACAAAAAGAGTTATGAAAGTGAACATGCCAGTATTTCCTCAAACTCCACAGATGATAAGAACTTGCATCATGATTATAATAGACAGGAAAAGCTGTCTCAATCTACTGACTACAGTTCTTCCTATTATGAAAGAGCCCAGACGAGCCCAGAATACCACAAAGATCCTATTTCTGATAGAAGATCCAGTTATTATGATGCAGAACGCTATACAGATCCTATTTCTGATAGAAGATCCAGTTATTATGATGCAGAACGCTATACAGATCCTATTTCTGATAGGAGAAAAAGTAATTATGATCCAAGACACCAAAAAGATCCTACTTCTGATCGGAGAAACAGTTACTATGATCCAGGACACCATAGAGATCCTATTTCTGATAGGAGAAAAAGTTATTATGATCCAGGATACCATAAAGATCCTATTTCTGATAGGAGAAACAGTTATTACGATCCAGGATACCATAAAGATCCTATTTCTGATAGGAGAAACAGTTATTATGATCCAGGACAACATAAAGATGCTACTTCTGATAGGAGATACAGATATCATGACCCAGAACTAGATCAAAATCGTGGATATAGACAGGATCCTCATCACAACCATAGGCAATATGGGGACAGAGGACAAGCTCATCCCCACGAACCTGATCCATATTACAATGATGAACATGCTCGTAGTCCTAGGCAAGAATACGAGTTTGATAAATATGAGCACAACAAACATGAACAATATGATCGTGACAAACATGGCTATAGTAAATACCCCATCAATCATCCTAATTATGACCGTGGCCATGCTCAAAGCCATTATCGTGGCCATGACCTGGGTTACTAGCAAGGTGGTGGACCTATAAAGTCCCTATTATTCCTGAATGAATGACTGCTTGCAATGGAATTCTATGAATTTTAATAAAGCCTCACAAGCTCTTTCAGCTACACCACTAATGTTTACACCAAATACAAAATTGAAATCCAAAGGGCTACCAGGATCTAGGAAGAAAATCTTAAAATTAAAACATTCCTTGTGACAATGGGAGTCATGACATCATTGTGTTTGTTACTGGAGCTGCTTCTTTCATTGTGTTGAAGACGTGTACAGTAGTAGTCACTAGGCCCAGATTAATACCAAGTCAAACACAAACACTAGTGCCCCCAAAAAAACCAATGCAGTAATTCTATAACAGTAATCTGCATGTTTTCTGCAGCAGTGGTCAGCACAGGTCAAAACCAAAGGGTTAAATCTTCATGGCAGGAAAGAAATGTTCCTTTTCACCTGATGCTTCTGTCTAGCAGTAAATAGGTACTTGAGAGTGTTAGGGAACTATTGTGGGTTGCAGCCCAAATAATGTCAGTAGTTGGCCTAACAGGTTTCTCATTCCCAATTATGGAAAACAAATTGCCTAATTTTGAGATATGAGGGTTGTTACAGTGCATCAAAATATCCATTCTCTTTTTAACAATATTTATAATTATTTCCTATATTACCCTGAGTTGTAATTGTCCCCAAACACCCTGGTGCTTGATGAAAAGCAAAATATTTTGTCATTAACCCATAGACTGCTGAATTAAATTCTTTAATCAATTAATTCAGTAGTCTCACCAAATGCACTTCTTTTGGAAGTACTTTGACCACATAAATACTTATTAGGAAAATTGTTTGAGCAGAACGGGAATTAATTTTAATTGTCGCCGTCAGCGGCAGCTAGTTTATTGTGCATCCCATACTCATCCTGTGAGCAGTAGTGCAAAAAAAGAGAATTACACAAGGCACAAAAGGTCTTTATCAGACATCAACAGGGATTATTATATTAACAATTACATCTATCCTTCACATGTTGAATGAGCTAACATCTGGGTAACCCAAGACATGATCCTTAACCCATGGACAACGGCATGCTATAAGTTATTTAACCTGGGATCCACCTGAGTCCACTAGGATTCTGGAGGCATTGAACTAGTGCCAACCCAAGTTTTACAAATAATCTGCATGCACTCTAGTGAACATAATGAAGTTCTCCACCAGGAGCATTTGGTAAACTCCATTACCGACACTCGAGTGCATACAAGTTATTTGTAAAACTTGGGTTGGCACTAACTCAGTGCTTCCAGACTCTTTGTGGATTCAGGCAGATGCCAGGTTATTATAACTTTTTGCATGTCGTGATCTATGGCTTAAGGCACGCATCTGGGGTTACTCAGGAAGCTGGTTCGATTATATTTCCTGTGTATCACTTCTTATTGTTTTCCAGAATTCATGAGCAGCACTAAATTTCACTCATTGCCACTAATTTCACCGCTTAAAAACATTGTTACCAAACTTTTCTACCTACCATAATATACTTTAAAGTGCTGATAGCAGCCTAAGGGTTAATAATAAAGAATTCCACTGATTAGCCATAATACTGATCCAAAAGTTTTTTACCATCTTCCCAATGAATTATATCTTTCTGAATGTTGTAACAGTTAATGAATCTTGTTTTGCCATTTGTGGGTCAAATAAATAATTAAGAACATTCTTAAAAAACTCATTTATTCTGTGGAATCGTTCTTATATTGTATAACCAATATTATATTATTTGTGGTTTACTATTTCTTTGTTCTTACTAACTTTACTAAGACAATATAATAATATTTGTAAATGTCAGGCAATAAGATTACAGTATATGTTTTCACATTTACTATAACAAGATGCCACCTCCAACCTGTCATATGAGTACTGTAACAAAATACAGTACTCATATACAGTACTTAATTCAAAATAACAAAGATATATTGTATACAAAATACTTGTTTGCCAGTCAAGTTTTCTTTAACAATACTAAAAGTACAATTTAACTTTCATTTTCTTGACAAATGGTGGTAGTATTGACAAATAGGTAGTAATAGTAGTAGTAGAGAGATCATTGTTTGTACTGATATTTAAGGATTTGTTTATAGTGTTGGAACAACATTTAGTTTGATAGTTTAAAACAATACATTAAAAATTATATACAATACAGTATATGTATTACTGATCCTATTACATATCTTCATTTTATTTTCTTCATTCTGCTATGTATAGTTAATTTTTATACAAATAAAAATACTGAAGCAAATTGTAGCAAAGCAATATAAAGAGTTCCAACATTATGTTTAAGTGGGTAAAACAAATACATAAGAGTGCCTCACATGATTACATCATATTCTGAAGCTGTGTACCACAGCTTTGGGGAGCTGGTGGCTGAGTGGACAGAACACTGGGCACACGATCCTGTGCTCCCAGGTTCAATCCCGGGTGCCGGTGAGAAACAATGGGCAGAGTTTTTTTCACCCTGATGCCCCTGTTACCTAGCAGTAAATAGGTACCTGGGAGTTAGTCAGCTGTCACGGGCTGCTTCCTGGGGGTGGAGGCCTGGTCGAGGACCAGGCCGCTGGGACACTAAGCCCCGAAATCATCTCAAGATAACCACTAAAACTAAAAAAAAAAAAAAAAAAAAAAAAAAAAAAAAAAAAAAAAAAAAAAGAAGTCAAATTGCCTCCACAGGCAGTGAAAATGATTTTACTACGAATACAACAACAAAAATCATCATTATTAAGAAGTATAATATTTTCTGTCTGGTAGTCATGTGTTCTCTACAGAAAAGCACAGTACTATACTGTATATGTTTTCCATGGGACAGACAGGTTATAATGTAAACAGGTATGAATATGACAACCTAATCACAGAGAAGTGATTGAAGGAAAAACAAAAAAATTATCAAGAAAATTATAAAAGAAAAAATTACTTGATCCATTCCTTTATCCATGTTAACAAATGTACGACAATTTTCATTCTGATAGAAATACAGAAATTTTCTTGTATGATGCCAGGCCTTTGAGCTAAATCTTACTCCTTGTAGGCACATCCAAGTAAATATTTGCCACATATTGAAAAATGATAAATTATTTCAGCATGACTAACAACTCTTTAATGTGGCTGTAAAAGATCTTTCTACTTTTGCCCATGATCTACTGATGACAATGTTGTAATTGTATTAATTTCTATAGTAAATGTATTAAAAAAATCTACACAGATTATCTTGCAATTTATTATAAAAAGGATGATACAACTTGTAAATATACAACTATACTTAGTACAAAAATATATACTTCACTTCTCTTATTTACAGTATATATCAAATTCCAGATATATACAGACATTCCAATTTGATGGTGTATGAAATTAATTTTTGTTTAAATTACAAGAACAATTTCCAATAAACAGCAGCCATTCCATAATTTTTTTATAACAAAAATATGTGCAAGATACTCAAAATACAATTTTACCAGTATGGTAAATTAAATGACATACAGTAATGCATTTCAATGTCATTTACCAGATGTGAATTGATAATACACTGCATTAAATTAAATTTGTTAAAAATGTATGCAATATTTGCAATTACTGTATGTGATTCACACACACATTCTGTATCAAATACTGTACAGTGCATTAAAAACAAAAGTACAAAAGAGCCAAAACAACAAAGTCAGGGAACTGCACTTCTAATGACTCGTATCTTCCGTCTTCTGGGGAGAGGTTACATGAAATTCATCAAGGGTTTGCTGCCTACCAATCATCACCTGAGGAAAGAGAATTGTGAATAACTAAATTATTGAACATCATTGAAAGAAAACACCAACCCTGGAAGAAATAGAGAAGCTATGTAAGAATACAAGGTTAATGGTACCCAAAAAACCAGCGTTGAATGTAATGAAACGCCATTTTCTGGGTGAGTCCCGGAGGCTCCCCGGAGCTATCCCAGGCTGATATGCTAATGTCAGACTTTGGCATCAGTCATGTGTATGGAGTTCTTAGGCCTACCGGGGACCACGGCCAGAACCGGGCCCCCTCAGAGAGGCAAGGGGAGCAATGGCCTATAGAAGCCCCCGTGTAGTTGGAAGCATTCTATGTCTGCCATCGACCGGAACAGGCACCCAGAAAGGTAAGCGCCCCAAAACAAACCCCTATTCTGGTTAAAATTGCTACCTAAAACCGAACTAGTGGATAGAACTCCCCAACCGAAAACAAGCAAACTAGTGTGACGTCACACACTGCCGCGCCGCTGTCTGCGCGGCTACCCCAGACCCCCCGCGCCGGCTACCCACACCTCAGTTCTTGAGGCTGGATGTCAAAAACGCGAAAAACCGCCGACCGGAGGGAGGGAGGGATGCCGGGGAGCCTCCGGGACTCACCCAGAAAATGGCGTTTCATTACATTCAACGCTGGTTTTCTGGGGGGAGCCCCGTCGGCTCCCCGGAGCTAACTACCCACAGACAGAAAAAGAGGGACTTACCCGGGAGGCGGGCGTCGCTCACCCCTCAACTCGAAGCCGAGACAACTGGCTGCAACCGCCGACCCAAAGCAACACAGCCTCAAGAACTGAGGTGTGGGTAGCCGGCGCGGGGGGTCTGGGGCTCCCCCTTCCCCCTCCCGGGGAGGGGGGAGCTGCGCAGACAGCGGCGCGGCAGTGTGTGACGTCACACTAGTTTGCTTGTTTTCGGTTGGGGAGTTCTATCCACTAGTTCGGTTTTAGGTAGCAATTTTAACCAGAATAGGGGTTTGTTTTGGGGCGCTTACCTTTCTGGGTGCCTGTTCCGGTCGATGGCAGACATAGAATGCTTCCAACTACACGGGGGCTTCTATAGGCCATTGCTCCCCTTGCCTCTCTGAGGGGGCCCGGTTCTGGCCGTGGTCCCCGGTAGGCCTAAGAACTCCATACACATGACTGATGCCAAAGTCTGACATTAGCATATCAGCCTGGGATAGCTCCGGGGAGCCGACGGGGCTCCCCCCAGAAAGACCCCATCTATTCGGCACACATTCTACACTACATACTTGACATCAAGTAGAATGAGCACTGTTACACTCCAGCAAAACATCCACAGTAAGTAAGAAATTATCAAAAGAAGGCATCAGACCACAAAGATGCTTTAGCACTGTGTCGTGGAGTGTTCAAAGGGTCCTAAATATTACTTAGGGACTTCAATATTAGAACAAAAACGCTTAAGATGAGCAAAATCAAAGATATTGGATTCTCCAAGGATCTTATTGAGGGACAAATGACTCTAGCAAAATCAACGATCATACTGAAAATCCGTACATTTTTCAAGGTGTGCAACTATAAGTAGGACAATGCAGTTCAGGCAATAAGGATCAGGGCAGTATTTATTCAACACTTATATTCCAATGACACTACAACACATCATCCGATTACTATTCATGAAAATTCGTACAGAATATTCATCGCTGTCATAAATAATCTTATAAATAAAATTGTTTTTGCATCTATTCTCCAGAGAATTTGTGTGTGAACATTATGACACCAAATTTATAGTTATCACCCAAGAAATAACAGAAAAAAACAGAAAATAATTCTGAACATTTTTTTAGCATCGCAAGTGGGACCCACCGAGTGTGCTAGGTTTATGTTCTGCAACATATGAAGAGGACCAAAATCTATTATAAATACTACTTTGGTTTTGCATCTATTCTCTCTACAATCCATTTATGAAAATTTTTACACCAAATTTATTGTTATGACCCAACAAATAGCTTAGAAAACTTTAAATGATTGCAAAAATTTTTTGCATCACTGAGTGGCCCATTAGCCGCCTGGGAAGCCCAGAACATTTACAGTCCAGGATGCCCGGAGCAGTTGCACCATAAAAGTGAGTTAAGTCTGCATGGCTGATACGCAGTCTAGCAGTTTTCCACAGCCTGTTATGATGGCAGGAGGAAGACCATTGGAAGAGGTCACATTTAATAGTACTGTACTGTATGCAGTTTGTTATCAGTATCACTTGACTATTTAATCAGTGGGCATGGAGTGTATTATGAATGACTGGGTAGAAATCCCCACACAAAACAAATTCCTGCACAAAGCTAGGAATCTATTGTAACTAAATAGAGAAAAAACTTAGACATGTTGTGTCCCGGCAATTGGTAGGAAAAATCTCTCAAGGCGTCTCAAAGAAATAAAAAGAAGGTAAATTAAAGGAAAAAACTTTGAATTCTATGTTTTAAATACTCATCAGTAAGGCAACAATCTTTCATAAGAACAAACAACAACATTGTACTTACCACTTTCCATCCCCATTTTTTAATCACTTGTTGGGCATAGAAGCGGAAAACCGTTGGGTTTAGGTCATCCCCTTTATCCCTCACATTTGTGACAATAGGGCTTATTAGTTCACACAACTTCTTAAGATGCTTCTGTTAAAAATAAAACAAACTAGTACAAAAATACTATATCATCATCATCATCAGAAATTTCATTCTTTGCTCATCTTGGCATCTAGGAAAAAAGCAGACATATATATTAAAGTCTTAATTATGATGTTGACCAAATGCTTAACAGGGTAAGGCATCTTGAGTATATCCTTACAAAGGATATACTCAAGATGCATCTTAGGTGTTCATCTTAACACTTGTTGTAACTTGCTGCCTGCAGATACGTACACATCTACACGAATAAAATAATTCATAGCCAAATTATTTATTTTTGTCATAAATTCAATAAAGTTATTGGGGTAGGTGATAATGCCATGTGGCCATCAATTTTCCAATTTAATGTTATTTATGCATAATAAAGATTTTTATTTCTGAAGGAAATTCGAGTTCTGTTCCAGAAATATCTTCCGTTCTTGGATGAAATCTGTCATGAGCTGATTTATGTAATCCTAATCATGTAAAAGAACATCAAAGGACATGAGCCACCAAAGAGACCAATTCGTGTGTTCTGCTTAGGTATGTAGGTTGCATGTGGGTTAATATCAATATGTTCCAGGAAAGTGGTAAATCATGAACAGTGTATATTTAGCATGCTGAGGAACAAAAAATATGGCTAAAAGAAATGGATAGTCCTTAGCTAATTTTGATAATGGAACCGGAATAAACTAATTTGGCTAACACAAATTTACACTTTATTAGTTAAACAGAAAGGCAATCCATGCCAGTGGGAACACACAGTACTGTATTATAACTTACATGCAGCAAGGTGAAATCAAGAAAACACTCTTGTCTAATTATCACTAGGTAGATTTTGTTAGGCAGATAAAGGTATATAATACAGTGCATTACCAATATTCTGTTCAAAGACTGCATTTAAGCTATGATTTCACTTTAGCATTTGTCATGACTGACCTTCTGGGCAGCACGAAGTGGTTCATGCGTTATACAACAATCCAGCAGCTTCATAACTGAATGTAAAACATTTGCATCCTCTTCGTTATGTAGTACATCTAACTGTTCCTCAACCAATTTTACGACATCTTCAACCTGTACAAAAAAAGTAAGTTATGAATTATTTACTGAAATTGATAAAGAAACATGTACATTAGTGCACAAAACTATAAAAATATATATTTTGATTGAAGTTGCTTAAGGGAGGGAGGAATATCAGGAATATTTTACAACACAAACAATATTATACACACAGTATTAACACTTTTGCATGCCAGTTTTCCAGAAAAGAAGTGCGACCTGGGCTGATCACCTGATCAACCCAGGTGAGTTAATAAGATATTTGGCTGGTTGCCAGGCACCCAACATGACCTGGGCTGCCATATTGTGGCAGTCTGGCACATTACATCTGGGCAGTTTACCCCATAGAAATGACCGTTTGCCATGTTTTCCTCAGAGAGACTCATTTTCTGTCAAGCAGCTGCTTGTTATGATGCACATACACAGTACTCTCTGGTAGGCTTTACTTGGTTTTCGGTTAATCTCTGATTCCTAAGGTCACCTTGCCTCACAGAGAGCCAGATTCTGGTCATGGCTCTCAAGAGCCCTGGTGTGATTTCCAAAAGATCTGGCAGCTATAGTGTTATAGCTGTGTGGAGCTACTAAGGGAGGCCCACCAGGAAAAGCCTAATACCACCAATACCAATATCATCTAGTGAGATGACATTGAAAGTCATAAAATGTATCTATTTAAAATTAATCTAATATATTTACAAATAATGTAAGCCAAAAATACAAAGAACAGAGTTGAATATAATGAAATGCTAGCCTTTGGGGACAAGGACCACCTCAAGCAAGGAAGCCCCCTAAAGGGAGTGTCTCAAACACCCCAGGGAAGGCAACCCTGACTGCACAACGGTAGTACTGTACTTACAGAGTGCACAACGAAAAAAAAAAAAAAATGAGCACATGCAGCTCCAATACACTAAACTTGAGGCCGACTGCACAATTCCATGTAACAACTCGGCCCAAAGGCAAAGGCAAAAAAAAAAAAAAAAAAAAAACACCACCACCACTCAAAAACGGGAAATTGGAGCCAGAGCGACGATGACCACTAGGCACAGATGTAAGTCTAGAACTGCCACCACCTTTAAATGATAAAGTGAACATCTTAAAAAGGTTAAGATGATAACCTATAAATGTAGTAATCATAGGGCTGTCGCTTCCTGCACCTCTATGAGGGGTCCAGGTTCTGGCTCGTGGTCCCCTGTAGGCAAATAGAACTCAGGCAACTGATGCCACTAAGTAGTATGGCACTGATCAGTGTATGATAGCTTCAGGGAGCCCACAGAAAAGAATATGCAACATCTATTTTTACGGCTGCATGCTGTAATTTAATAGTTTAAAACTTCAGTGAATTCAAGCAAATACTTCTTATCAACAAAATTTTATTGACAAAAACAAATGAAAAAGCTATATCATGAAGTTATAACTTACATTCACAACATCAAGGATAACAGTCTCGTCTCTCTTAAGGCTGAGCTGTACTTGAACAAATGCAACTGATGATTTGAGAATTGTTCCATAGCGTGTAGGTAATATGTACATACAGCATATATGGGATACATTGTGGTGGTGATAGTCACAATACTTTGTAATTTTCTCTGCCAGACCTTGAACTCTCTGTAAAACAAAGAGTTAAATTTAGTACATTCAGTTAATATACGAGACTGTACACATTACCCTATGAATGGAAATTAGAAATATTGCTGCTGACCCTCAGTTGCATTTAGATTTACTGGTATACATAAACAGAATCTCTCCTCAAATGTATTTTCTCACCATTTTCCTTATCATTTACTGCATGTATGTTCTCAATACATTCTTAATCTGTCTTCCTGCACCACCTTGAGGTGCTTCCGGGGCTAAGCGTCCCCTCGGCCCGGTCGTCGACTAGGCCTCCTGGTTGCCGGAGGCCTGGCAACCTACTCTACCATAATTGTTATAAACCTACCCATAGGACGCTTATTAAGCCGACCTAGAGTGTATCTAAGTGAAATGCTCACACTGTAGATTTTCATATTTACTTAAAATAGTTAGTAGCCAAAAAACAAGAACAAATTAAACACCTGATAGAAAACTTGGTCTGAAGAATACAAGTTGAGTGTGTTGGCTATACAAGTAGAGATATGATGGTCTATCCCACTATCAATAATCTTAGGATCCAAACCAATGGCAAATAGAACACCGATGAGGAAATCAACATCATCATCATTATACTTGTTGCTCTTCATCAGAATGACACTTAGCAACTGCAGAATCTACAAGAATAAAAAATAAACATTAATTAGTTTAAAATAAAGTGTTGGATGTAATGATATGCTTTTTTCAGATAGATGAGGGGAGCTTGGGTTTCAGAAGACAATCACCAAGAGGGAGTAACAGGGAGATTGCTACACTGGATAAGGGATTATCTACAAGGCAGAAAAGGTCAGGTGTATTACCAGGGATACATGTCTGAGGAACGGAGGTTTCAGTTAGGTACCCCACAAGGGGGAGTATTAAGTCCCACCTTATTCAATGTATTAATGAACAGATTAGCATCAGAGATGTATCCTCCAGGGGTCACGACGATCATATATGCTGATGACATTCTTATACAAGGCACTTCTGGGAACAAAATTCAAACTGCTCTTAACACTTTGGCGCATTCCAGCAGACCGTCGTTGTCACCAATATTATTAATCACACCGCACGCGTGCCCCTCTCGGGAGTCACGAGAAAAAATATTTGTATAAAATCCATTTATTATCCGATCAACTTGGGAATAGTTTACAAGTGTTTGCCATGAAATTTACGTTTTCTCCAATAGCTGAACAGCTTATTAAAGAGAACGGCGTGGCAGTGAATCATCGTGGTAAAACAATCGTATTATTGACACGACGAGTATAATCGACGTAGTTTTTATATGTTGCCAGTCGAACGCATCCTTATGTGACCTTTAATACTTATGTTCTTATAGAACATTCTATTGCGAGCACATTGGTACAAAAATGAAATACATACATCGACAAATAATGTCAGGACAGTGAATTGAATATACACTTTTCAAAGCGTGTTTCGCCGAATATGCCGCCGCGGGTAACACTTCGGCCACTTCCCACACTGTTTTTGGTGCGCTACGACATTGAATCTATATTTATATGCATATGTCCGTGTAGAGAATTTTATTGCGATTCCAATGATACCACAATTAGCGATGTAGGACAACTGTAGGCTTCGCAACCATTAAGAGAGTGGAAACATTTTGTTGCTGTTTGGCGCTCTCGGCGAGTGATCTGAATAGTTTTTTATTTGGTGTTGATACCAAATACAGTGATACCAAATTTAAATACGTGCGCCTTCAATTATTGTCAGGACAGTCAAAAGAGTGTACACTTTTTCAGTCTTACCGCGTAGGCGCGCGAACCGCCGAAAGCGCATAGGGTATGATTTTTTTTTGAACGCCGTGAGCGCGAAAGTGTTAACATACTTGGTACAACCTGTCACGAGTTAGGCTTGGTTATAAATGCAGATAAAACCAAATACGAGTATAGGAAACGAAGAAATATAACACTTACTCTAAATGGTGTGGAACTGAGCCGTGTTCAGAAGTACAAGTATCTGGGCATGTATGTTGGATACACATGTGAGTAAAAATGCTGAAATAAATCATATCAGCACCTTATGTAAGGCCCGTCTGCATCCTCTGAAAGCACTGGCTTTTTCTGGTAAAGGTGTTGGGGTACTTATCTTGCGGATGTTATACATAAGCACTGTTCGGTCCCTGATAGACTACGCAGCACCCGTATTGTCTTACACAGGCCAAGGCAGAATTAAAAAAATAGAGCTGATACAGAACGAGGCTATTATTCTTATTCTTATTATTCTTATTATACTATTATTAATTATTATTTAGAGGATTATTCTTGGATGTCAAAGAAATGCAATGATTGAAATAATGAGAATGGAATTAAATTTACAGAGTGTGTGTGATAGAGTCCGTGACATTAACACTAGAGTATCTATTCGTTTCACGCAGAGAAAAGGAGGGAATAAGCTGTTTGAGAGTGTTCAGACCTGCTTGAGTGACGTACACACTTCCAGGAAACTGAGGGAGACACGCTACACGAGGGGATTAGCTCATGACCTCAGGGAATACGACGTACTTGACTGCTGTAAACCCTCTCGACAGTGTAATATGTCTGCTCCCTGGAAAGTACAGAAAATAGACGTCGAAATTGTACCCCTCAAGGTGAAAGAGATTCACCATGAACCGGGACAATTACGGTGTTTGTATGGAAGCATGATATCTCTGTTACCAGGAGGCAACAGTTTACATGTATATTGTGACGGGTCGGTGGCGGAGGATGGCAGGGCCGGGTGTGGTGTCCTAATAAGGGAATATACGGAGTTTGGGACTCTGGACAGGATAATTGAACTCCAGCTTAGTAATTATATATCATTCACACAAGCTGAACTGCAGGCCATTCTGGCGTGTTTGGAGGAAGTACGTCATGACGACAAAAATGTTTTTGTATTTGTCGATAGCCGAGGAGCACTAGAGTCCTTAAACAGTCGAAACCCAGTCTTCATGTCTATAGTTGAGGACTGTAAGAGAAGAATAACCGAGATACAGCTGAAAGGTTATAGTGTGAAATTCATGTGGATTCCATCTCATGTTGGAATAGTGCTCAACGAGGTGGCGAATGACTTGGCCAAACGTGCCACATCAAAACCACAAGTTGACATTGAATGTGAATTCACAATGAGACAAATAAGAAGCAAAATCAGAAATATTCAGGCACAGGCGGGAGTGGAGAGGAGAGAGATAATGTATGAGAGTAGTCAAACCATGCAACACTACATGTATGAGTCAAAACACCCATTTCACTTATGGTAAAAGGAGAAATGCTTGGAGTGACTGTGTACATGCGGCTCAGGCTTGGGTACAAATATTACTGGGAATATGGGATAGATGTTCATGATAATGACACGAAGTGTAAACTATGTGGTATGTTAAGGTCTCACACCCTGGCCCATTATGTTCTTGATTGTCCGTTGATTAATGTATATAGAAACACTGAGATAAGGACTGTTCCTGAACAAATAGCCTGGATGTGTCACAACGGAAAGGTTGATGATATTCTTGAGAGAGATAAGAATTTTGCACCAAGATTGTAATATTTTGTTGAATTATCTGCAGGTGTCTTGCAAATTGTCTATACAGTATACCTAGGTCATAAAAGTATTTGCGTGTACTGTACCTCTGATAACATACTACTTGTGAAGGAGGAAATGTATATGTTTACCTCTCAGAATGTTTGGCAATATGTGTCTATGTATATATTAACACGTTGTACTGAACGGGGTGAGAATAGCTTGAGCTACCTCATCCCTTTGTGTGTATTTTACCTCAATAAACTTATTTCAATTTCAATCACCAAGAGGAGAAAGATTTTAGAATTGCGAGATATCACCAGCGAAATACCAGAGAGTTCAGTTCTTAGACCTATCCTGTTCCTTTACTGTATATTTAAATGATCTTTGAGATGGGGTAGACTTGTTCCACTCAATGTTTACTAATGATGCTAACATTTTGAGGAGCATTAATTCAGAGGAAAATTATAACTATACCATGAACTAGATAAACTCAGAATAATCCAGCAAATGGCTACTGAACACTTTTGCATTGCAATGACGATAATCTGTGTCATCTGATTAATATTCATAAACATTCGAACATTATATTCATCACTGTCATGAGCACTATTGTAAACAAATTTTTGTGTTTCCATCTATTTTCTAGAGAATTCATTTGTGAACACTTTAACACCAAATTTATACAGTAGTGTTTAAATTTATACAAACAAATAATTTAAAACATAAAATGACTAAACATTTTAAGCATTATTGAGTGGGATCCACTGAGCCCACTATGTTTAAGATTGGGAATATGCAGAGAATAGCATAATCTATTATAAATACACTTTCGTTTTTGCATCTATTCTCTAGAGATTTCCTTTATTAGAGATTTCATTTATTGTAAACCGTTTAATAAATGTAACCGAAGCCGTCAAAGATTGAGGAAAGATTTACACGTTTGTAAGTACTTGCGTAACTCCTTCGTGAATCTGGCCCCTGGAGGTTTGTATCACACTGTACCTGTCTTCTGAAGCCCACATTACACAGAAATCCGAGTAAGGAATCATTCAGGACCTTACATTTCACACATGTCTGACTAATCCTAGAACATGTGGTGCTAGAATGGAGTCCTTGTCTAGTCAAACAAAACAAAGCTGAAGAATGTCCAGAGGAATGCTATCAGACTAGTATCAGAAGTAAGAGGTATAAGTTAAGAGGAAAGACTAAAGAAATTAAAACTCATTACTAGAAGACAAGAGTAATGGCAGACATGATTACCACATACAAAATTCTCAGAGGAATTGATTGATCAAAATGTTTATATATTCATGCACAAATCTTTTGCTCCCTTTTAGGTGACTTAACATACAATTATTATAATATAAAAATATTATATTTTTGGAATAATTAAGTATTACTGTATTCCAAAAATGCAAAATATAAAGTGTTTTGAAAATAAAGTATTTACATTATCAATAATATCTCTTGTACTCTGATTAGGTTATAGTAGCTCCTAATTTATGCTTTTTAATAACTACAAACTTTAGCAACTTTCAAAAGGGTGCACTCACCAAGGTAATGGTTTCTTTGAACGAACTAAATGGAATGTCCTCATCACTTGAGTCAAAGTAAGTAGGAATGATTACAGGTGACTTGAATTCTGAAACATCCTCCAGTAATTTGCTTACATCAGCCCCTAGTAAAAATATTAATAACTGTTAGTACTACAATGATTTGCCAAGACTTCAGTCTATAACAAAGCACATTGAAGGGAGAGAGAATGAGCTCCAGCTCTTAGGGTCAACCTATTGAACCTAATAGCATTAATTGGCTATTGATATGCATTATGGTCTATCCATGACAAATTTGTTTTGAATCTGTGCATTCCTCTTATTTACTAACCCGAGTCTACAAGAGTTTCTGGCTCAGGCTCTGTACGTACCCCATGAGTTTCAATGTGCAACTCCTTGTCCTATCCTCTGAACATTGTTTCTCTGTTGTCCTTGAAAGTTCCACTTTGAATCTTGTGGATGTAATTCAGTCACCTCTTGTTTGTTTATATTTCTTTAAATTTGACTCAATTAGCATACTCTGTAGTTAAACTTGTTTAGTTCAAGAGCTAGTCTGATGGTAAATCTTTATAATTTGTTATCTTCTCGACTCTCACACTACCTCTGTAGATATTTTGCTCTCCTTCCAATGGAGAGAGAGAAAAAAAAACAGCATTGAATGTAATGAAACCCCAATTTCTGGTGAGCCCCTGAAGTTACTACACTGATACAGTGCCTTACTGTTGTACTAGGTGCAATCAGTTGCAGAGTTCTTATTGGTCAACTGGGGACTATGAACCTAAACCTGGCCCCCCTCAGAGAGGCACAGGTAGCAGTAGCACAAAAAAAAAAAACTTTTATATAAAGTAATTCATGTCTGCCACCACCAAGGGAAGGCACCTAGAAAGTCAGCAAAACAAAATAGACTACTGCTTGCTTAGAAACAAGGCCGCAGCCTCAAAACCGCCAAAAGAACTCTCCCAACAGTGTAAACAAGATTTTGTGTAACTAGCTCGAGCTAGATCACCCTACCTGCCCCCCTTATTTGGGAGGAGGAAGAGGAGGGAGGCAGACTGGTGACGCAAGTGTTCAGTGTTCCCTTGCATGATCAGTTTTCTCTTTCCTGGTGTGTTCAGGATACACTGCCTTACGGAGTCTCCTCGCTTGTGATGGCTCTCACCATTCAGGTAATGCCAGTTGTCTTTGACCGTCCTTCCTGTCATTCCTCGAGTTGAGTGTGTGTTTATTGCAGAGTGGGCGCACTCTGATTCACGCGACCTACCCAGCGTGCCAGCTTAGATGTCTGGTTAGTGCTGATTCTCCCCAAGTGTTTGTTCTCCATGGTTGGGTCCTCGGGATTAAGTACTATAATATCACATTGCTCAGTTCTTCAGAGGAATGAGCAGTCAAAACCCTGCTGGACTGTCAAAACCCTGCTAAAGTGGCCCAGAGGAAAACAACCAACATGCCAAGACAAACTGGAGAAGAAACAGCCAAGACCCTAGCAGCAGAAGACGGAGCAAAGATGGAACCTCACTAGAGAAATAAAATCCTGACAGAACGAGTCCTAGGAAGTGGAGAGCAATGCCCTACCACACACACCTCACACCCCACAGGGAAATGGATAACCCCAGAAGGAAAACCTCAGAGAAGAAAGCCCAGGAGAAAATGAAGGGGCCCATAGGCCCACAGAAAGGCAGGCAAGGATGCATCTCTAATTCCCAGCTGACATGTAGCTGGCAACCAAAACCTCAGATTCCAACCCAGAAGGAGACTACAATGGGCCCATAATTTTGTCCATGGAAAAAGCTGAACCTTTCCAAAGTGAACAATTAAGTGGTACGTCAAAGTTATCAAAACACATAAGTATGAATCCTTAATATTTCAGTTTACTAATTTTGGTATTAATCTAAGAAAACATAAAATGAAGGACATTTACCTATATTATCAAGGGCAAAATAGAGATCTTGGCATATATTTATTTCAGAATGGTTTGCAACCCACAAGTAACAGAGGGTGTTGTATGTTGAGTAGAGTAGCTTGACATCTGTGGTGCAGCACATAGTATGGAAGAGATACTGCATTAGAAGTTTAACTGTAGATTTTGATGAGAACTCTCTCTGAAAGATAGAATTTTATATTTATTAAATTAACAAAAAAATACAGGGCATCTCAAAATTATTCCTATTTCCATGAAATTGGACAAATTAAAAAAAAAAACATGTTTATTGACGTTTGTCCTGTTTAACATGCCTTATAAATGTAAAAATTACTAAATTATTTCATCTCTTTTTAGAACCTTTTTTCTCTTTTTTTTCTTTTAATACAGTAATGAATATTGAAGAATGCACCTTTGTTGTGACATCCCATATCAACGGATTGCGATATAAAGAAATCAGAGAAAGATCTACAAGGAAATTTCACAGCATCGGTCCTACAGGCAAAGCAATTTGTGAACGTGTGAACATATTTGAAAGAACTGGATTCGTACATAATGATGTGGGGAAGAGGATGCCCAAGGTTGGAATGTGACGGTATCAGTCGACAGTAATGAATAAATAAAGATTGACTTATGATTTATAAATCTCTGTTTTTGTATCAAAATTAGGTAAAAACACAAAATTACATAGGCTTTTAATAGATTTCTCCAATTTCATAGACATACATAGCTAATTTTGGGACACCCCGTACAGAATAGTACAGATTCTAGTTTGACTAAGTCATTTTGGGCTGCACTGTGGATTATCCAGTTTCTCTTGAACTAATATTGCATGACAGGCATATCTAAAGATACTAACTGAACTGGTACTAATATTAAGTGAACCTGCCCTGGCTGTGTGTAGTCATGCCCATGAGTCAGCAGGACCCTGCCTAAGGGAACAATTAAATGTCTTCCTCAGATATGAAGTTTTTCATCTATAAAGCCACATACTTATTCAAAGCATTTGTTGGTGGATTACTGTGGCTCTTGTTATGTTAACTACTGACAAAATAATAATGATGTGAAATAATATTGTTATTGTTACAGACAAAACAACAGATCAAAATGGAAGACTAGACTATGAATAATGTACAAATGAAGTCATTTTGAGTGACCATATTATTTATAGGTTAACAGCAGGCTGCAGATTAGAATCTAAGAAATAGAATTACTGTACAGTGTAGATATCAATTTGTAGTGAGATGTCTTACCTGAAAGAGTCCTTCATAAATATACTTTTTAACTTTGGATTGGTCAAGTTTTGCAAAGTTTTCCAAAGCCTTCTCTTGAAATGGCCATATAAGGGTTTCTGGAAAACAAATGAATAAATACTGCACATACAATAGTGAAAATATTTCCAACAATATTAATTATAAATGATGATATGCATGAGGAAGAGAAGTAAAATGGAGGAAGTCCATTCATTTTCTTTAAGATAATAAGATTATTAGACTTGAGACTTGTCACAACTGCTTCTATCCTAACCTATGTCACCTGTGTCTTGGGTGTACCCACCTGGGAGATATAACCTGCCTCGTTATTTACCTTCAGAATATCGATGGTGGTGCCTCCCAGTAAAGAAGGGAACTCCCGGAGGCTGTAGTGACAAACGTTTACGCTGACTTTCTTTAACATCTACAAGTGGTTCCATTTGCAAAGATTCTGAAAAAAACATTTGCCTCTTAATTTTTTGGGGAATCTTGTTGAGGTGTCAGTACTAATGTGTCCATGCCTTGCTCCTGTTTATTCTATAGAACACCTTAAGTGGTTTCAGGATTATTCGAAGTAACAGGCCAGGATCCTTTTACCATTCATTTGTATCCTTATTTGTCCCAGTAGGATATTATACAATCTACAAGACCTACGGTTCTTCCTCCTGTCCCCTGTCCAGAAAACTCAGGGTGGTGGCAGCGTTATTTCTTATTTGGTAACTCGTACGAAGACCGTAGCAGGTAATATTTCTCTCGCTCACTCGCGCTCTCTTACTCTCCCTCTCGTTCTCACACGCTCTCTCTCGTACTCTCCATCTTGTTCTCCCATGCTCTCTTTTTCTCCCTTAAGCTGTCTACACAGAGTTCAGTCTATTTTGAGTAATTATTTAGGGCCTCGTATGATAGACCGGGTGTTAATATAATTTAATAGCAAGGAGCCCTGTCATTACAATGGTGATAATGGTTTTTTTGTTATTACAGTATAATACAAACAGACAAGGACTCACCTGTCACTAAATGTCTTTGACAGGCACTTTAATAAGCAAGGTCTACTACATTAAGGTATCCCCCTGACGACTAATCCTGGAATGTCATTTAAAAAATGAAAATACACCTAGTCTCACTCTTGGTATAGCAAGTAATTATCAAAAGAAGGCACCAAACCGGGAAGGCTATGTAGCACCATCAAATGCGCAAAATAATCAGAGGGCTCACTCTTGGTATAGAGTATATAGTAATATTGCACAGTAAACTCCTAGTTGTATGTTCTTGGCCTTAGAAAGCAACTGTGCAGCATAACTTAAAATTATTATAGCTTACTGGATGGTAGCAGTACAATTTGGTCAGCAAAAAATTGACAAATTACCATTTTCTTTGATGTCAAACAATTTCAATTCCTCTGCAAGCTTCTCAAGGTGATCGTAGTAACGAGTGTCTGAACGCTCTGCATTCCTCAGGGACTCTACATCAGTTCTTGTTGGCTAATAATAATAATAACAGTACTGTAGAAAACAATTAGGCTTAAAACAATCATAACATTTTATATTTGACTAGGTTGAACTAAAATTTTATTATTATAAAATAAATTCTGATACTACAGTACCAGTATGCACATTAAAAGTAATCATTTAACTTCCATTAAACGATATATATGGCACATACAGTAATTCTAACTGTAGTAAATTGTTTAGAAGGAAAATTAATATACTAATGTACTGTATTAGCCTAAAACATAATTTTGAATTAACTGTGAATTTCTTTATTGAAGTTTCTTTATACAGTATTAAACTATTCCTAGCATGCACACCAAACTGTTTCAAACACTATGAATCACCTTGGAGCTTCCTGAACCATGGCCATACTCATCCCCAAGGCATGGAAATGAATCACTATTGCTGTCATCATCACTATCTTCATATGTCAACATTTTCTCATAATTTTTTGCCATGTTTTATCTGAAAAAAATAAACTACAGAACATACATCACTGATGTTATATGGACTTAGGTACCGTATCAGTATTAAGTTGTGAATACAATTTACACCACATTGTACATCTAAAAATTAAGACATGAAGGGGTAACTCGGTGGCACAATATCCAATAGCAACACCAATTTAATGCCAAATTGTCAGAACATTGATAATATTGATTCAATATTGAACCTATACTACTATTGAATAATGTGCTTACTGGGAACATGTTGGTATTGACAAAAAAAAATGTCTGATATACATTGTACTGTATAGTAAAATTTTCATTACAATACTGTTGGGTTGCATTGTTTTGGTAGCCATACTAAGAATTTTTTTTTTTTTTTTTTTTTTTTTTTTTTAGAGATATATACAAGGAGTTGTAACATTCTCGTACAGCCACTAGTACGCGTAGCGTTTCGGGCAAGTCCTTAATCCTATGGTCCCTGGAATACGATCCCCTGCCGCGAAGAATCGTTTTTTCATCCAAGTACAGTACACATTTTACTGTTGCGTTAAACAGAGGATACAGTTAAGGAATTGCGCCCAGTAAATCCTCCCCGGCCAGGATACGAACCTATGACATAGCGCTCGCGGAACGCCAGGCGAGTGTCTTACCACTACACCACGGAGACTGCTAAATAGCAAAATATAGGTGTTAAGCATAGAGGAGCAAAAATGATGCAAAAACGTATGCCATACAAGCATACTATGCTAGTTAAAGAGATAAATTTATTCAGTCTTGAAAGAAGGGGTGTATGAATTCAGGAAGTATTTAAAGGATACGAGGAAACAAAAATCGCGACAATGTCCATAAAATTCTAACCAATCAGCCAAATTATACAAATCGTCCCAGTTGTGTAACTATGGGAGACTTAGAGCATAGAGGAGACCCACTTCTCCCTGCCAGTACCGACAAATAATAGAGCCCAGAGCTCCGGCGGCGCCTCCTGCAGGAGCACGAGCAGCAGCAGCAGCAACAACAGGAGGAGGAGGAGTAGTTGTTGTTGTTGAGTTAGGGGCAACGACGATCAGTGGGATCGGATGCACCCCGGCGTACCCGTGAAGGGTGAACCTGCAAAGCCAGGAAAGGCAAAATGCTAAGCCAAAACGCGAAACGAGTGACGCCAAGCACTAGAAACTAATACGCCACACGACAAAGCTACGCACAAAGGGAGAGGCAGAAGCACATAATAGAACAGGGCAAACAAACAGCCAGAAGGGCACACAGCATGTCAGAGCAAATACACAAGAAATCAGAGGACATACTTGTCTGGGAACTTGGCCCGCGGGAATCTTACATTGAACGCCTCCCAGAGCACAGGTACCGCGAGCCGAAGGAACCGACGCCAGGACGGCAGCAGCCTCAACCACAGGGGGAACCGGGCCACACACAGCAGAAGGCTCCGCAGCCACCCCAGCACCAAGCACATCCAGGGACCCGAGTCACGGACACAGGGCCAGGCGCAGCATCAGAAGACTAGGGAGAGGACAGCGACAGTCACACAGGGAGCTCCAGGAAGGCCCATGGGAGCAGCTGGGGCAGCGACAGGATCAGGCAGACCGACCGACGGTACCTCAAGAACCGGAGGAGGGACGGCAACAACCGGAGGAACGGCAGGCGCCGCCGGGGAAGCTGCAGCAGCGAACGGGACGCTCACCTCCTCACCCCCGGAGTCCTCCTCCAGAGGGAGCAGCGGGAAATCCTCCTCACGGAACAAGTTCACAGGAGCGACCGGATCAGCAGTACACCCGGCAGCCTGATGCCCCAACAAGCCACACCGGAAGCAAGTACGGGGTTGCCGGGCATAAAACACACGCACGTAGTACCCCAACAGCCGGACAGAGCACGGTATGTCCGACCTCAGTCACATCCCAAGGGTTCGTATGTTGGTCTTCACACCCGAATACGTGCCAGACAGGGAGTTCATCCGCACACTGACGACGGAGCCGTACCTCTGGAACAACCGCCGGAGGAGAGTCTCAGGAAACTCCATGGGGGTGCCATGAACACTGACATACGTCACAGCACCACTACGGTCTGAAATGGTCACAGACCCGGTGCCGTCCTGTAACTGCAAAGTACGTCCCTCGTACCTCCGTAAGAAAGCACGGTATACCGCCTCACCCACAAACTTGATAACACTGTGAGCAAGTTACCAGCTCAATGCCATATACGTCCCCAACCGGGACACTAAGCATGTCACTCAACACCACGTCCACCAGCGGATAACCAGCACGGCCAGTAAACTCCAATCCGATGGAGTTTAACCGCACGACAGTGGGAATAGGGCCGCCCATCGCAAAACACGCCACGTCTCCACCAGGAACAGCAGGGAGGGTAAACAGCCCCCTGATAATAATAATAATAATATTATACCAGGAAATCTATCAGGACCTAACCAACCACAGATTAGAGAACTACTTAGATTCTGTGACAAATTTTCACTCAATCAGCAGATATCGGAGCCAACGAGAAATGAAAATATTCTAGATCTGGTCTTTACGAACAATGAAGACATTATCAGAGACATTACGAATATCAGATACCACATACTCAGATCACAAACTCATTGAAGTGCAAACGACCATCAATACTCAGACTAGACCTAAAATATTGATAAAGCGAGAGGGGCTATTCAGTAAATTCAATTTTAATAATAAAAAGGATAGACTGGGAGATAAACAGGGAACTTAAACATTCCATGGGGAACTGTTCTAAGTAATACAAGTCCTACAGAAGGAATAGAGAAACTGACTTCAGAAGCGTATCAAGTCTGTCTGAAACATATTCCTTTGAGGAAAGCCAGAAAGAGATCTAACGTAGAAAGAGAACGCAGACACTATAAACGCAAGGAAAAAAATAACGGAACTGCTTACGCAGTCACAAATTTCCCGTCAAAGAAGGAATAATTTAAATAGGGAGATTGAAGAAATCGAGCGGAAATTGAAACTCATATGAAACTGAAAAAAGGCAGTTAGAACAGAAAGCAATTCAGGAAATAAAGAAAAATCCAAAATATTTCTAAGTTCTCATATGCGAAATCAAAAGCAAAAACCAGAGTACAAAACAATCAAATGTACCCATAGTAGGAAAACAGCATGTAAAGGATTTGGGAATAATAATGTCTGACGACCTAACGTTTAAGGAGCATAACCAAGCAAATATTGCGACAGCCAGAAAAATGATAGGATGGATTACGAGAACTTTCAAATCCAGGGATACCATCACAATGGTTGTACTCTTCAAGTCACTTGTGTTGTCCCGTCTTGAGTACTGCTCAGTACTCGCTTCCCCCTTCAGAGCAGGAGAGATTGCTGAAATAGAGGGAATACAGAGAATATATGGCACGCATAGACGCAATAAAGCACCTAAATTATTGAGATCGTCTCAAAGCCCTCCAAATGTACTCACTAGAAAGAAGACGAGAGAGATATCAAATAATATACACCTGGAAGATACTGGAGGGCCAAGTACCAAATCTACACAGTAAAATAACGTACTGGAGTAAACGATATGGAAGAAAATGTAGAATAGAACCAGTGAAGAGCAGAGGATGCCATAGGCACAATCAGAGAACACTGTATAAACATCAGAGGTCCACGGTTGTTCATCGTCCTCCCAGCAAGCATAAGAAATATTGCCGGAACAACCGTGGACATTTTCAAGAGGAAACTAGATTTATTCCTCCAAGGAGTGCCGGACCAACCGGGCTGTGGTGGGTATGTGGGCCTGCGGGCCGCTCCAAGCAACAGCCTGGTGGACCAAACTCACACAAGTCGAGCCTGGCCTCGGGCCGGGCTTGGGGAGTAGAACAACTCCCAGAACCCCATCAACCAGGTATCCCACACCCCCTGCCGGAGCGGACAAGCAACACGTCCTCACTCAACGGCAGCGCAGGTGGAACTTCCAGGAGGAAGAGGAGGCCAGTGTTTACATCAGGTCAGCTGGCGGGTGGATGCCACGTGCAGGGGATCAGGTACCACGTGAAGGAGGATCCACACACACTCCCGCCGCCCCGCGATGCGCCGCTCACTCCCGCCGTAACACACACAATAGACGACTGAGAAAATCACTCAAGAGGAGGCAAGATGGCTGAATCCAATGAGTGTTTCAATATTGGCAGCACAGTTAGTTGCAAAACTTGCTTCGGCGAAGAGCTGCAAGGCGAGGTGGTGGCCTTCGACCCTCACGTCAAACTCCTCACCCTGAGTATCCTTTGTCAGCTGCAGTCTTCACTGACCTCAGGAGGCCAGGCACCTCCAGGCCTAGCATGGATGGTCACAAATTTTCTTGATAATTTTTATTTTTGTATAAAGAGCTGTGGCAGAGTTGTAGATGGCATAGAAAATGTAACGGTATTTACTGTTGTGTGACAAAATTTAACAGGACTTTTGATTGGGAAGTGAGTGAGTGAGAGAGTGAGAGCCACCAGCTTTTCCCAAGGACACTTCAAGCTTTGCAAGTGTACATATATATTGTATTAACTATTATTGCTCATCTCGGTGCCTATATTAGTATAAGATATTTAACAAAAGATATTTAAAATTTAATATGGTATATGTGTGATCAGCACACAGGTCATTTCATTCACAAATTATCACATGGAAAGCCATGTGATAATCCTACTTTGTAACTGGTACGATGGGTGCAAGTAAGTTTTACTCGTAACAGTTAACCAATCAATTTTAAAATCTACCTAACTTAACCCAACCAATCCAATCATCACTTAGCAATGGCTATGTTCTTGACTGACAATTAGGGATCCTGATTTTGAGAGAAACCAGGATCCTCTGATTGACAAGGATCCTGGTTTGAAGTTCTTGATTGATGGAAGATTTCAATCAGGACAAAAATGTGCCTAAATATTTTTGCCCCGATTGACAGGACAGAAATGGTTAGGCACATTTCTTTCAACCTAATGTTTTTGTTTACCTTGTAGTAAATCGGTACCTGGGAATTACGCAACTGTTGTTGGTTGCATCCTGGGGAAGGTCAGTAGTTCGACCTTGAGGGGACCTCGATACAAGCCTAAAAGCCCAGCTCAATAAAATCATCAGCACAAATGGGGGACATTTGACATCCCATTGACTTCCTGTCCTTGTCAAGGCCACTAGAGAAATAGTGGCCCTTGGGTAAATTCAGATACATATACAGGCTTCCTGCCCCCTGATAATGGGAATTAAACCCAACTTTACAAAGCTTAGCCTAATATAAACTAACCAAGCCTAATTTAGTTTCCTATTGTTCGGGACAGAACAGCTGTATTTGTTTATCGAGGTTTCACTTGACCAACTACTGACCTTTCAAGATGTAACTCAGAAAAAATATAGATCACTGTGCTACAGGTCAGATTCTAAATTAGAAACAGCAATGTGCTAAATAGTCATATGATTTGACCATCGGGTAACCTGGTACAACTACACTACAGTATACAATTGCTTCTGTCGCTTCATTTGAAGCTTCTGTTGGTAGGATTTGGGAGATTGAGTTACAGAGATGTGCTTGAGAAGAGAAAATACAATGTAGGCATGATGGCAGTGGGAAAAGCTGTAGTTACATTAATCTTGCTGGGAAATTAGATGAATATTTAAAATAAGTTAAATAGAGCATTGTATTCATGCAAAAGCCACTGAACATTTGGAGGCCAGGCCTCCAAATGTTCAGTGGCTTTTGGTCCATTTGTTTGAATAGTGGGATGGTACCTATAGTACTTCCATTTTTTCTAAAAATATTACGTTAATTTTTAATCCCATATGGAAGCTTGATATTTAAGTTGCACTAAATGGTTTGGCTATCTCTAATGTCTCATGTGAGTAAATTAATTTTCTTTTATATGCTAATTATAAACTATACATTAGGTATTTATTTGAGAACAATATTTAAAATCGGCTGTGGATAATACAGTAAATGATTTGGAAGTTTTTGCACCCAAAAGTTGTTGTTTGTGCATCTTAACTGTGCTTTATAATTACCATACCAGTATTACATATCAATTAGATATGTTTCTCCATGTGCTCTTCTCAACAATTGATTATTTTTATTAGTAAATAACTACAGTATACTTCCTTAACACAATACCTCAGAAGCAGCAGCAAGTAGTGGACGAACATCTTTATGTGACATACGCATGGTGAACCTTAGCTATGTTTCACAAGTTACTGTATTGAGGGAAGCGGCTGGATCCCCTTTACCCTCTCTCCCATCTCTAAATCTTGCTAAGGTTAATATTTTCACATTTTTGAGAAAGATTATGGTTATCAGAAGGTAAATTATATTATTGATTAGTAATCATATTCTCTCACATGTATGTGTGTATGTATTCATGCATGCATGAATTCTTTAAATATTGTGTTTTCTATTATAGTGTATTTTTTTGTAGATTATATTTATAAAATACTTACATTTATTTCATATAAATATTCAGTATAGTATGTATAAATGTATTGTGTTGAGGCAATTGCAAACTTTCTATAGGCTAGCAGTATGCATTGGATGAGTATCATGTCAAGCATAAATTATTCAATGTGTTTCCTTCTCAACAGCTTAATAGTCGTGCAAAGAGGAGCATAGAGGAAAAACAACGATTAATCCAGGCAATGCAGTCTGGGGTCTCTCCGGATGGCCAGAAGCTGTTCCTAACCATTTGTAAAACGTAAGATGCTCTGTTCTTAACACACTTTCTTCCTGGGAACACTGTACTCTTCTGGCAAGCATGGTACATTATAGCGAAGTGCATTAAACAAGCCATTCTAAACATTATCTTGATGATGCTGAAACATCTTGATATTTAACCTGAGCTCTTTATGCAAGATATGTAGACAATGAGTCACAATAACGTGGCTGAAGATATGAAGACTAAACCACACACCAGAAGGTGAGATGACAACGTTTCGGTCCGTCCTGGACCATTATCAAGTCGATTGTGGTGACTTGATAATGACAATCAACTTGATAATTGTCCAGGACGGACTGAAACGTCGTCGTCTCCTCATCTTCTGGTGTGTGGCTTAGTCTTCAAGATTTCATCTCTTCTAGATAGTACTGGGCTTCCTCACATTTTATTAACAATAGTCATTAAGAAAGATGTGGCAGAATGGAAGGTCAAGAGAAAGGACAGCACTGGAGAGATTGGTGTTTAGATCTTAAAGGAAGAGTTTTCAAGATAAAAATGCAGCTTATGGGAGAGGGAAGATCTTATCAATACCATGACTTTTCTAATGTGACTTTCCTTCCAATGGGAATTCTTGGTGGAAAAAGAAGTATCAGTAATGTAAATTGTAATACTTTATTCTTCTGTATGCCTCTGTCTCTCGTATCGTTAAAGTAGACAAAGTAATTAGGTGCTATAATTTTTAGTAGCAAAATGCAAGGCTTAACTCTTCAATATATTTATGAATATTGCTATTGTCTCATGCTTAAAGATATGAAAATGTTAGATGAAGAGAGGTTACATAATGCAGGTGATGAGTCACAATAACGTGGCTAAAGTATGTTGACCAGATCACACACTAGAAGGTGAAGGGACGACGACGTTTCGGTCTGTCCTGGACCATTCTCAAGTCGAACAATCGACTTGAGAATGGTCCAGGACGGACCGAAACGTCGTCATCCCTTCACCTTCTAGTGTGTGGTCTGGTCAACAGGTTACATAATATTCTACATAAGTCACTTTCCCCTGGAATGTGAAATAAAGACGATATACTGTACTGTACTGTATTTAATAAACATTAAATTATGTTTTCTTGTCAGCTATATTGCTGGGTCTAAACAGACTATCTGACAAAATCTTATATTGGATCTTATGAACAACAGCATTCCCAGTCTTGAAATTTCTGTAGCTACTTGGGTAATTGAGTTAATTAACCTGTTCAGACACATTGGAGGCTTTTGGCCAGTATGAGTCAAAATTAGATTCAATCTACATAGAATGGTATATGGTTTAAATATAACTTTTGAATTGCCTGCAATTAGGAATTGTTAATTGAATATATTACTTCACTGCTCATTAATAAGTCTAGTAATCTGAATATAATTTTACAAATCCAGAATCCTCAATCACTATCTTTAGTTGTGTATTGTAAAATCTTTAAATTCGAAAAAATTTACTTTTTGAAAAAAAGATATATACTGTAGTACTGTAGTATTAAAAGACGGTATAACAAAAAATTCAAGTGATTTTTGGACTTGTGTTTTATATCTAGGCATTGCAAATTATCATTGATTTATTTGTTACCTTGTTTGTAATAGCACGGTCTGTTGTAAAGTTTTAGTGTTGCTGTGTCTGTAAGTTCTTGCAATTAAGCCGCAAATGGGTATCTTCTCCATTTGTTTTAGCCAATTCCTTATTAGTGAAATGTTATGATTGCACATGAAGATCACACTTGGGTGCTAAGTCAAGGGAGGTAAAGGCAGTTCTCATTTGAGCAAGTAATTGTAAAAAATGGTGAAATTAAATTACTCTAATTATTTAGTTGAATAATTATCGTGGTGTTGATCCTTTCTTTTCAACTAAAAAAATTTTTGAATTGGTGAATTGCTGTCACTATTACAGGTATTCTCTTAAATTAATAAAATAATTATATAAATTAAAATAATTTTAAAACAGTATTGGTAAGTAGTTTTATTTTGCATATTAAACGACTGTTATATCCCATAAAAAATGTATTTGGTGGAGATCCTTTTTAAAGTCTCCAGGTTGTCATGTAAAAAACACTTAAACCTTATAACTGACCAGTACAGTAAACAGGGCAATACATTAAATGATTATAAAAAATCCATGTGAATCAAATAATAAGTACTGTACATTTAAGCATTTTGGAATATTTGACAGTAGTTCTAACTCGAGAATGGTAATTTAAGCCCGATAACAAAAATATTTGTCTTGATTAATACCTGTAATATCATTCTTAAAAATTAAATAAAAGTTATTAACATAATTAAGTTCGTTGCATTTTTGACCTCGGAGCAATTACAGTATCTAGAAAAACAAAATTTGAAATAAATGGCATGTTTGTTAGGATGAGGTATCATTTTAGTTTCTCTTTATTTGATTTTCATATTAGTTGACCCACATGAGCTGTCAATAAGCATAAATATTTTATAAAGACATTTTGAGGATTCTGCCAAATTTAGGATCAGTATATGACTTCTTTCGAAACTTGGGTTATGTAATGCTCCAACTATCATAGGGCATGGCCACCTGCTTAACCCTTTGATGCTCCATCTTCTAAGGGGTCATGACCATTAGTACTAACCTGTGGTGTTCCAGCTTTCAAGGGGGTATGGTCATCTGCATTAGTCTTTGGTGCTCAAGTTTCAAGTGAAGCATGACCACTTTAGTATTGATACTCTAAGGTCTTCACTGTTTTTGTTTTGTTCTTTATTTGTTTGTTACAACTTCCTAGAATTACGTAAAGGCACTTAAACTGTCCTTTTGAGTCTAGATAATATACATGGCATGCACATGATTAGGGGCCTAATTTACACAATTGAAATTTACTGGTGCAAAAGGTACTAGGAAAAATCCAATGATAATTGAGGATGCTATAAGAACAGCCACAGAATGTAATAAATATGTATATTTACAAGATAGTGTAAGAGATGAGGTGAAAGGATGAGTCTCGGAATAATCTTTTAACACTTCCTATATCACTCTCCTGTGTACAACTGTTGCCTCCATCTCTACCCCATGAAAGTGAGAAGTGTGGTCGTGCTGATGTAAGACATTGCTTGTACCACAGTTGATAGCTTCATTAGAGAACATGACAAGTTTTTCAAAGGTGCCTGATCAGCCAGGTAGTGATGGTTATGTTGGCTTGCAGGCTGCAAGCAGTAACAGATTGGCTGGTCATGCAGTTACTAGGAATCCTGGCCTCAGGCCATGGTGCGAGAGTAGAAGATTTCTCAAAATCATCTACAGGTAATATATAAATATGTATACCTATAAGTGGTATGTTCACTTGGACATTACCTTATTTATCTATTATTTGCAACTGATACCTATCGTATTTTAATTAAAATTGTTTTTTTTATTTAAAAATTCATCAGAATGACTGTCACATGTTTCAATTGCATGAGCTCCTTGAAAACCATTACAGTACATATATAACTTTTGAAACTCCCATGTGCAGGATAGAGGAGGTGACGTGGGTTGGGACCAACATCCTGGTGATGGGTCAGGTGCTCATCTCGGCTCCCTACATGCCAGAGAACGTCAGAGAACACAAGGAAGGCAAAGAAACTAATGCCAAGACTCTTGGTTATATCAGGAAAATAGTATGTGATGACTTGTACTTTGTTTTGTTGGAAATAAAAAAAATTTTATTTGAAGGACATTATGTTCATAGATGGTTATTATTTAACTTATTATATTCATTTTCATAATAGAACTATTGCTAAATATTTGTAATTTAAGGAACAGCAGTAATAAATAGATTTTGTCAACATTTATACTGCAGTTAAAATTAAGGTTGAAGATTAAGAAAAGTGTTAAGTTGATTTTCACAATGCCTTGAAACTGCACATCCCAGCAGTGAACCCTGGATTGAATTTGGAGTACTCTTTAACAGTCTGAAGACAAGAGTACCGTATATATGAGTGATAAATACTTACAATACAATACAATACAATACAATTTTATTTAGGTAAGGTACATACATACAATAAATATTTACAAGGATTGTTTAACTTATAGGTATAGCTAGTACATACAATGCCTAAAGCCACTATTACGCAAAGCGTTTCGGGCATTAATAATCACTTCATAATAATCACATTCTTAAAAGTTACCATGGTGTAGTGGTAAGACACTCTCCTGGCGTTTCGCGAGCGCTTTGTTCTGGGTTCGTATCCTGGCTTGGGAGAATTTATTAGGGATCAATCCTTAACTGTAGCCTCTGTTTACACAACAGTAAAATGGGTACCTGGTTGTTAAACGATTTGGTAGGTCGTATTCCGGGACCATAGGATTAAAGACTTGCCGAAACACTATGCATGCTAGTGGCTGTACAAGAATGTAAGAACTCTTGTATACAGTATATATATAAATAAATAAATATAATAAAAAAAAGCTGAAACAAAAAGTCACCTAATTTATGAATAGATTATATACAGGAAGGTGAATAGAAAAATAACTACTGTACACATAACACATTGGTAAGAGAAAAGGTTTCTGCAAAGTAAAAGTTGTTTGGATGTTGTTTAGTCACTGCACTGCGTACCTGGTTTCGGCAGAAACTTCATAGTGCAATTGTCAAGGACATATTTTTGTTTTTATAAATGTTTAGGTAAAGTTAATGTCAAAAGGTTTCCAAACTCGACTATTTTCATTTCAAAACAGTGATGAAAACATTAAAAAATGTTCAAATATAGCCTAATTAACCAAAAAAAAAAGCACAACTCTCAGTACATTGGTTAAGAAGAGTAGCACAGAATTATGAGACTCGAACTTACTAACAGCAGATTGTAGGCAGTGTTCAGTAGTATATATATTAACACAAATGTAACTGTGAAATATGTTTATGAGAAATGAATGACCCCCCAGCATGGGAGATGAGTGACATTAATAATAATTCATTGTGTCCGGGAACAGGCAGTCAATGTATATATCAATGAGAAAATCCACAGGAGCTGTGATGAGGATTTGAACCTATGCGCTGGGTATTCCCAGATTCACACTCTTTAACGACTACGCAACAACATGGCAAAATACAGTAATTGCAACCTGGGGTGCTACTGCATCCTCGAGATTTCCTGAGGCTTCCACTAAAGGCGAACCAGGGTTTCGCACAATTCCTCCAATTGCATGGGAGGAATTGTGTAAAATCCTGGTTCGACTTCAGTGCAAGCCTCGGAGGTCCAATAGCACCCCAGGTTGCAATTCTTTTCCCTTGTCGTGGCGTAGTTATTTAGAGCATGCATCTGCGAACACCCAGTGCATAGGTTTGAATCCTCATCATGGCTCCTGTGGATTTTCTCATTGATATATCTCAATAATGTGATTTTTCTGTGTATGTATGTATATATACACATATTAGGCTTATATTGTTCCCTCTCAGGGTGTGCAACCCCACAACAAGCTGTGAATAGGTGCATTAGGTGATAGAAAAGCACCGAACCATTTCTGTCCTGCCCGGGATTCAGACCCTGAATTCCCGATTATGAGTCAAGAATGAGCATCACTGTAAAAGGGTGGCATTCTGATTATCTCATCTAAGCATTACTTGCTAATCATTCCTTTACAGTTCTTGCCAAGTTTCTGTAGTTATGTTTATAATGTTTATTGGCAACTTAAGTATTGTGACATAGTTATCAAACTCGTCACAAAAAGATATTTGATAACCCATAAATTGAATATGTGTGGGTTTTTTTCCAAGTAACATTTATTCATGTATTTACAGGTGGATAAATTCCATAAGGACCAGCAATCACTCCCTTTGAACAATGGGACAAGTGCAACACCAGTAGTAGCAGAAGTACAGCCAGTGTCACAGTGAGATATATGACTTAACCTCGGGCATGTACAACATCAAGGTGGGAGATGGAGGCTCTCCCAAGTGAATGTGCTCCATTATTTTAATAATTGCCACAATGTAAGTGCAGGCCACTCATCAAGGTCATAGTGTGAGAGTCAACAGATTTATGAATAACTGATGATCATGACAGATCAAGTTTGAATGTGATGAAAGTTGAAAAGTGCAATTTATTATTTTTTTATACTGGGCCATGGTTTTTACCAGCTATCCTTGTTCTTTGTCTATGGGTGATTATAAGACACTTGGGTCTTGGATATTTCACATTGTCACTCTTGTATACTGTTGAACCCTCATAACACCTATGTCTTTAGTGAATATTAAGTATCTCAAGTTGGTATTTTAAGTAACAATACCAAGATTATTAGTACTGAATGTTGCTTATTACAAAGATATGTGACAATACTGAGTGAAAGTCGTATACAGACAGTCTATTTAAAGCATTTTTGACACTGCATAGATTAATGGGAGAGGAATCTCTCTCTTTTTTTTTTTTTTTTTTTTTTTTTTTTTTCTCTCTATGTGAACATTTACCGTCTGTTGACCAGACCACACACTAGAAAGTGAAGGGACTACGACGTTTCGGTCCGTCTTGGACCATTCTCAAGTTGATCGACTTGAGAATGGGTCCAGGATGGACCGAAACATCGTCGTCCCGTCACTTTCTAGTGTGTGATCTGGTCAACATACTTCAGCCACGTTATTGTGACTCATCGCCTGCATTTACCGTCTTGTGAGCACTACTGAATTGCGGAGTTTCTGTTACCAAGTTTCTGACTGGAACAGATTCAATCTTAAAAATGGCACAAATTCAATCTTAAAGAGTGCTTTTCCTTTGATTCTAAAAGCAATGACACATCACATATATTGTACAAATGTTAGGTTGTCACACCAAAGTGAACTCGCAGGTCATCTTCAATAGTTTGTCAACAAGGTTTTCTCTTAAGGAGGTACAGTATAGCTATTGTTCGGGTATTATTATATTAGACCTTTCTTTGTGTCCATTATATGATTTGGTGCAAAAAATTGTCTCTGAAAAATTGTGAGAAGCGTGTGTATAATTGGTAGTGAAAATGGCAAACTTACCAGTAGGTATTGTAACTCCATAGTTGCATCCAGTTGACAGGTATCATGACTCCAGACTTGCATCCAGTTGACAGGTATCGTAACTCCAGACTTGCAACGCATTTTAAAGCTGTCTATTATAATATGAAAGATACAAAAGTTTTCTTTATTTTGGTTCTGTAGCTTGCCAAATTATAATAATATATAAATGCATTTCTTTGGAGTGTTAGACAAATGTCTAAATATATATATACATATATATATTTATTTCCTAGTAACAATTTAAGAACTAAAGTGTGTTTTCATCTTGAAATATTATTCTGGAAATCATTGCACCTATAACAAACCTCTCCAACCAGGTAAATCTTCTGGTAACACATAATTATGCTTGCTGGTTAATGCTGCAGTGTTTTCATTTATACTGTTTTAGAATTTGCTTTCATAGTAATGAATTTTGCATCTAGCTTTAAAACATTATAATTTCTTTAACAGAAAACACTATTGTATTGTACATACAGTACTGTATACATTTTCATGACACTTCACCACATAGTGACGTTAATGTTTGTTTGCATTACAATTCTATAATTTGTTTTAAAAGGAATAACACCTCAGGTTCAGCTATTGTCAAGATTCCATTTGTAAATTTTGCTTCCTAAGTTTAATTTCTGTTATATATATTTTCTGCTTGATAATATAAATCATGCATTTCTTACACATTCTCACAGTATAATCTGTTACAGAATTCTTGTGAATACTGTATTTAATAGATTTGTTATCCTCACTCAGTGTATTGAGACTAAAGTTATAATTTTCTTTATTACTTATTGCTGGTTCTAGTTGACGAAGATTTTGTTGATGCACGTGCTGGATTAATGGGAGAAAATTACTGATACCAACTATAACAAATATGTTAAAAAAGTTGAATAAATTAATGCTTCTTATTCTGCTGTTTGGAGGATTCACGACAATAAGACCAAAATAAAGGGCATGAAGAATTGTAAAGTTTACAATGGAAACTTTAATTTATAATTTATGTTTTAATCATCACTATGCTGTTTTCCCCACATAAGGAATTATAGGAATAAAATTTAAACGTGTAGAATGTAATGGCCAACATTTTGCACCACCATTGACACTCGCAGGCATCACAATCTGAATATTTTGCATTATAATCCTCACTCACGAGTATAATATTATGAAAAAAATATTAGTTGTGGTGAATAAATATGTGGTGAATGGTTGTGGCTTACTTTCAAATTTGTTATTTGCATGTTAACACATTTGGCAAGGTTTTTAAAGTCTAAACCCTTATGGATAACTAGAATTCAGATGCTTTAAATTAAAAGCCTGATAATAATTGCTACTTGGTCTTCATATATGATGAATAAGTAATTCACATTTTGTGAAAGTTAATTTTAAGTCATTAGAATAATGCCTTGTCCATAAAATAGCATTTATAGCTTTCCATTTGATAGCAAAATTGTTCATGGCTTGGAAAACATTTTGAATTTGCAAATTTGTCCTTAAATCAGTATATTTTTGGCTAGCTCAATTTTTTACACTTTTTCAGCTTATTCAAAAGTAGCAATGCTTTTTCCTTGAATTTTTTTTTTGAATTTCTAATTATAATGTTCCCTGTTTATTATCATCACGGTACTGTACTAGTAGTTACTTACATTTTTTGATAATTAGCGAGTCAGAATTCCACAGGTGTATGTACTGTAAAAGCATATATTTACGTGGCATTGGTAGTTTCATGAATCTGTATTTAATTTTATTTCTTTGACTTACTCAAGTTCAGTATCGATTATGAGTTTATGAAGACACTAGTTATTTATCTGACTATGCTAGGGGTATGTAATCTCACCTAGATTTAATACTTAAAAAAAATTGCTGGGTGTTGGCGTGTAGTAACTTGGGGAATTGTAGGCTGACCAGGTTATTCAGGGGGAATTGTAGGCTGACCAGGTTATTCAGGGGGAATTGTAGGCTGACCAGGTTATTCAGGGGGAATTGTAGGCTGACCAGGTTATTCAGAGGGAATTGTAGGCTGACCAGGTTATTCAGGGGGAATTGTAGGCTGACCAGGTTATTCAGGGGGAATTGTAGGCTGACCAGGTTATTCAGGGGGAATTGTAGGATGACCGGGTTATTCAGGGGGAATTGTAGGATGACCGGGTTATTCAGGGGGAATTGTAGGATGACCGGGTTATTCAGGGAGAATTGTAGGCTGACCAGGTTATTCAGGGGGAATTGTAGGCTGACCAGGTTATTCAGGGGGAATTGTAGGATGACCGGGTATTCAGGGGGAATTGTAGGATGACCGGGTTATTCAGGGGGAATTGTAGGATGACTGGGTTATTCAGGGGGAATTGTAGGATGACCGGGTATTCAGGGGGAATTGTAGGATGACCGGGTTATTCAGGGGGAATTGTAGGATGACCGGGTTATTCAGGGGGAATTGTAGGATGACCGGGTTATTCAGGGGGAATTGTAGGATGACCGGGTTATTCAGGGGGAATTGTAGGATGACCGGGTTATTCAGGGGGAATTGTAGGATGACCAGGTTATTCAGGGAGAGGGGGGAGATTACTTACTCATGTTAAGGTTGGTGAGGCACGTGTGCAGAGTGCTGGAGTCTTGTGCTGTATAGTTGGTGTCAAAGAACTCCTCATGGATATATATACAGTGCCTAATAATGAAGTGTGTTAGGCTGTTTTATGTGAGTTTTTATATGACCTTGTTATTTCCTACAATATTTCTTGAGGATCATACTCCATTGTTAATAATACTGTGCACTTGTACATGTATGTGCATATATTCATGAATGTTTATATATACTGTACATGTATGTGTGCACATATTCAGGTATACATGCAATTATATGTATACATATATATGCATGTATACATGTATGTACACACATGCAGGTATGTGCACACATTCACATGCATGTGTACACTAAGAAACATATATATGCACACATAATCATATACACACTCATGTATACACATTTTTATACAGCTTTAAAGGCAAATATGGCCAAAATAATATAATAGGTGAGTAATGAGAGGCATATACATACATATACATGCATACATGTTTACACATACATGCATTTAACGCACATTGTTTCAAAAGTGTGACTCCCGAGTGTAATCTAAATGATTCTAGACCAAGCTGTGTTCATCTGTTGTGTTAGCATTCCACCATATGGATATCTTTTGACAGCATTATTTGCCCCCTACAGCCATTGACGTTTTATATTATTTCCTTTCTTAATTTCTATGAAGGATGTTTTGTACTGTGAGGAGTTGAATTGTACATTGTCTTTGGTTACACTTTTTGTATTGTTCAGTAGTAATATAATAGCTAGTTTTTATAACTTTGACAAAAGTAATTTAGGACCATGGATATACAGCAGGTGTACGAGGCAAATTTTGAGTCATATTTAATTAATCATGGAATATAACTTGAGTGATATAATGTTCATTATACATGTATATTGGACAGTTTCTACATGGCCGCAGGCTCTTTTGCGACTTGTGGTGATGTGTTTTCACAGAAACAGCCCTTAAAAATAGTTGAGTGATAAGAATCAAATTGATTGTTTATATTTAAATAATTTCACTAGGAGTTATATTTGGTGTTTAGCATTGCTCAGTTATTAATTCATTTGGAATATTAAATATTTATAGTTCACATGTAGCACTTACATTTTTTGTTTATATATAAATGAAGGAGTTATAAAATAATGAGTTTCTTTGCTTATGCTACAATAAATAATATTGTAATGGAATAAATGTTGGATGATGATTTCCCAATAAAAGAAATAACTTGCAGGCTTCAAAAAAATAAAAACTGACCAAAATAAAATTAATTGTAATGTGAGTGACATTTTATACATATAATGATTGTTTTACCAGGAGTTATAGGTGAATGCTCCCTTTCTTCCCTTCTGCACTCCAAGCTGTCACTTAATAAGTGTGATAGAAAGTTTGATTAACATGTTACAAATAGTAAATACAATGCATGCAATAATACATTACATTTTTCTCCTTATTGTTTCTGTGGATTGTATTGGATCATAATCATTGGGTGTGTTCCAGTTTGCAAATACTGTATAAAAATATTTTACAGTAGAAGCTTCAAATTCCAGTCCAAGACTAGTGTCATGGTACACTTTTGATTATTCAGATATAATTTTCAGTTTTACTATTAATTTCGAAATATTGTTCGTTGTTTGATGATGTTACATCAATTTAGAATAATGAAACATGTTTTGGATGTCCATGTGGAGCTTTGGTGCTTCACAGACTACACAGTGGAGACGTAATAGTACACACTGTACACGTTAGGCTGTTTTACTCATATTTACCACACCTCTCATGTTGTGTATTACACTGCCCTTCACTACATGACAAGTATCAAAGTGAACTTTATACATTCTTTAATGGTGCACTCATCATTTACTCTTGCAAGACTAATTGTATGTGATTACATGCCAAGTTAAAAATGTAACATTATTTGTACATATAACAAACTATATGACTAAACATGGTAAGCAAGGATCATTGTGCATAACAGCCAAAGCATTTTTGTATATTTTAAATTTTTTTTCTATGATATTAACATGCTCTTGATAATATTCACATATTATAATGACTATATAAATTGCTTGATTCCTCAATACATGTACTGTATATACTGTTTGCAGTATATATATTGAGGCACATTTAGGTAAGGTTTGCCAATTTAATTTTTTTTTAATTTTGAACTAAAACTATCCTCAAGTTAAAATAACGGAAAATTGTGTTTTTATAAATAATCTTGGCTTGTTAGGTGACTTGCTATTAGGTACGATATAATGTATATACACAGGTATATGTATATACTGTATTATGATTATTTTTATTTACATTCCCAATAATGATATTTAAGAAAGTCATCTTTTTGCAGAATATTCATAATGTTAAATTAACTAAATTACTGAGACTGATTTAAGAGTTAAGCAATATTGTCATAAAAAAAGTAAATAATGTTCTGTAATAAGTTACCGTCTCAGAAACACTGAATACAGTACTGTAGCATATAGCTACCAAACATCATTTATTAGAAATATTGAAGTTTAACGAGATTCATATAAAATTGCTTCCAGTAAGCATTTTTTTTTTCTACACAAGTTTTTGCAGCAGAAAAAAATTTGTATTGAATTCTACATTTTGGTTTGATGATATAAGTTACACTCTTATTTAGAAATTTCGTTTGTGTTTAATAGATTAAAAGTTTAACGTGTATCAATAATACAAGAACAATTCTGTACTAAGTACTGAAGTGAAAATTTCAAATGATGTGATTTTTTTTTGGTCCCGATATGTATGTGATTAGTTTTCTGGTTCATAAAGAATTTCAGTGATATGATCAATTATATTTTGGCACATTCATGTTAGTAAAAATTGTATTGTTGGTGAAGTTTTTTTTTTAAGCATTAGTAACAGTAGTCGACCATTCATGTGTGCCATACTGACCATAAGTACACAAAAGAGGAGGGAAGTAGCATTTACTTCAGATATTTTTTCAAATAAAGTTGCAAAGTAACAACAACCCCCCTCCCAATGCCCCCAATCCCCTCCCCTCCCCCCCTCATTATCATCATCATATCTAATTTGATATCATATATCTATATCTAATTTGATAACATGCATCATATCATATATCTAATTTGAAGGTTATGTGCCTTTACTTTCAATTAAAGTCAAGTATCTAATAATGAACTGAATAATTTCTTACAACAAGCTTTAAGGAAATTTGGAAATAGTGCTTTGTTGTTGCCTGCAATTGTTTATCAATAATCTGTAAACAGCTTGTGTTCATGGGGCTTGTGTGTGCCTGTTTAAAAGTTCATTGTTAAAATTTTGTAGGGCTCATCACATTGGGTTACTAAGTAAGGACATGAAGGTCACTTCTGTACCATTTGCCCAAAAAGTATATTAAAATTGAGCATTAAATTTTCAAATTTTCAGGATCTCATTCTAAATCTTTTTTTTTTTTTTTTTTTTTTTTTACTTGTGATGAAAGAAATTGAGAAAATGTTAGTCACTGGTAGAATACCTCTTAAGTAGATGTAAGTAGGAGCAAAAGGGGGAACGCAAAATATAAAAGTGAAAAGCAGTGTTAGGTTGTGTTGGAGAATGTGTGATCTAACATTGATGAGCTACATTATATATGTGGTGCAAACGGACTGGTAGGCAGTTCAATGAAAAAGGTACTGTAGATATATAGAAACTTGACTGTAGCTGAAGTTTTTAGCCAGCTTTCTTTTTTTTTTTTTTTTTTTTATACTTGAGAATGTCGGTGTAAATGGGATGTTTTAAGAAAGTCATGGAACTACCATAATAATTTTTAAAATACTAATAATGACATAAGGTGCATTGATGTTTTTACAGATGTCTTAAAGAAAGACGAGAGTAACGTTTACTGAATTACATATTGGTTTGTTTCGCTGACAAGCAGCAGGGTTATGATTATGCATGACATTAATTGCAGTATATCATGAATTTGTGACTATTGAATATTTATAAGAATTGTGAAATAATGTGTGTAAATGTAAACTGCATCATGAGAAATTCAGAACCATATATGACATTAAAATATGTAGCTGTACTTGTGTCTTTCAAGACTAACACAACACTTAGATGTGACCAGCACATATGGATGGAAAATGTTTTTCTATTTAGTACATGTAGAATGTAACTCAAGCTGGTATTAAGATATTATTGGTAAATATATATCAATGAGGTAATTATTGTTGTTGCCAAGAGCAAAGACTGATGACAATTTGAAAAGCAGTGTGTGAGAAGAACTGTTGTTAACAACTTTTCATGTACCATCATTCCTGTTACCACGTGGTGGTTCACTCTGCACCGAGGTAATAAGAAAATGTTTTAGAATCAGTTGTGACCAATTTGTTATATTTTTATTACATTTATACTTCTAAATATAATTTAACTTCATGTTTTTGAAGATGTAATGTGAATACAAACCTCATTCTCTTCAAAATATAATTGCCAATCTATTGAGAAATTTATCTCAAAACTGACATCACCCAAATGCTTAGGTACAGTATAGTAGTTGAAAGTGTACAATAAATGTCTAGTGTTAATATTAAAACTGAAATGCTGACATGAAAACATGCCAACCAACTATTAACACACTTTAGTGCTTAAAATGAAGACATAGGTTATGATCCCACAGACAAGGACTTGGATTAAATGCAAATTGTAAAAGATTCTTTATACTTGTTATTGCTTTGTAATCCTTTTCTCAAGTGCCCAGCACACATAATTTGTTTAGAAAGGCCTGAGGATTCAGGCAACAATGTTGATAAGATATCAGAATTTATTTTGTGAATGTGAATAAATTTATTTTGGAGTAATGTTTGCTATTCTTGAGTATAACTAGAGACGTTGAGGTACAAGTATGGAATATTCTCTCCATTTCATCGTCACTTCCCACTGTGTATATATTGTATCCACAAAATACAAATCTCTTATGGGAATACCTTCAATGGAATTTTCATATCTTCATAGGAAACATGAGGAAGGTGTGAAGTCATTACAGTAGCAGCATGCAACATCTGAAGGATAGTAGAATGTATGTAGTGCATGGTGAGTATGTTAGGTGGTTAGCACATAACTGACTGGATGTATGGAGCATAAAAATATTTTAAGAACGCTGGCTTAGTATACAGATTACACAGTAGATGCTTTTTGGTTGACATGCTCTACTGTATAATTAGGAGCCCTAGGCCTGGTTGTTCTTTGGTACCGTTGTTGTCCCACAAAGTGTCGATACAAATATTGATTTGTTTGTACACTTGAATGTGGAATAAGCTATATTGTTATAATTTTTTATGATAAATATGAGAAGTTCAAAACAAAGGTGTATAATGAGTGGAATAAATAAGAAAAGCTATGCATCCCACTCTGTTGCCAATATTATTTATAATTGTTTCTTATTGAATATAAGATTTTTTTATAAAAGGACACTAATAGATAAAAGTAAAAAGTTAAAATACAAGAACAAATTGCAGTCTTAGTGAAGAATGGTTGATGATTTGTAACTTATGAATTGTATAAACTGTCAGTAAAGACATAGAGCTATATAGCGGATTTCTTTAACCTTTGAGCTGATTGGTAGATATACCTGTCGTGGGGTGGAGGTGGGGGCAGAGCCATCTTACCACATCAGCCCGATGGGCACTTGCCCAGGGCCCCCACAACCATAGGACATGTTCATTATGGAAGCAGAATGTTTAAATATTTAGGTCTTGTTGCAAGCAAACTTGTATAATATAACCCTACATCCTGGTGTGGGACTAAATATTAAAGATATATATTTCCAGGTGAATAACCTTTTCAGCAGAAATGAAACAATGTTTTGAGTGGAGCACAGAAGAGGAAGAGTGTTGCAGAGAAGGAGACAATAGGAAAACTTTCAAAACTAACATTGTAGCTCAACACAGGTGCAACTAGTCTTAACATTCCTTCAGATATAGCATCCACATCTACATCCATTCCTGCTACCAATCATCCAGTTTTAGCAGACATACCATCATTGCCTGTTGCTGCTACTGGTGACATTTTACAAGAGGAAATGTCCAAATCTGTAACAGTAAAGGCGTTTGCACTCCAAGAGACAGATCCGGGCCATGGCTATGATACTAACACAATCGATTACTGGATTCGTATTGGGTCCTCACTGTGTCAGAATCATGATAGCAACCTTGCAAACTCAACCGGAGTGTATAAAACAGCTCGAGTAGAGATAATGAAGGCAAGGTATTTATCAGTGTTCAAACGTGAACTTCGGATCGGCGTGTGTGTGAAACATGAATGGCTACTCCATTCACCATCCCAAGGTCATCTGTACTGCTTTGTATGTCACCTATTGTCCAAGAAAGAATCTCCCTTTGCTACATTGGGGTTCAATGACTGGAAACACAGCAATGTTATTGTAGAACATGAAAATGGAGAACATCGAAAGTTCATGACACATATTTGATAAGGCGTAAGGAAACTGGAAGTGTAGATTCTTTATTACTTTAGCAACATCGCTCAGAGCAGGAATATTGGCATAGTGTTGACACGTGGGGTTTCTGTAATTAGCTTTCTTGCCTCTAGAGATTTGTCATTTCATGAAGAAATCGAAAACGACGTTACCAGTGGAGCGGGACTCTACTGGTAACGTCTGGCCAATCTGAGGCCTCACCCCTCACAGTGACTCGCTGTCTGCTGTTGCTTAGGTACTCCCTTATCCAATGGAGTACCCTCCCTTTCATTCCTGCCTGCATCTCTAGCTATTTCATTAGCCTCTTGTGTGGTACTGTGTCATAGCTTTCTGGCAATCCAAAAATATGCAGTCTGATCACCCCTCTCTTGCCTGATTTTTGTTGCCTGGTCATAGAATTCAATTAATCTATAACTAATATTTAATTAATCCTGTGAGGCAGGACTTGCCATCCCTGAACCCATGTTGGTGCTATGTTACAAAGTTCTTTCGCTCCAGATGTTCCACAAGCTTTTTTCGCACAATCTTCTCCATCAGCTTGCATGGTATGCAAGTAAGGGACACTGGCCTGTAGATCAGTGCCTCCTGTCTATCCCCCTTCTTGTATATTGGGATTACATTAGCAGGCTTCCAAATTGTTGGCAATTTCCCTGTTACCAGTGATTTGTTATACACTATGGAGAGTGGCAGGTACAGTGCTTTTGCTCCTTCCTTAAGTATCCATGGAGAGATTCCATTCGGGCCTATAGCCTTTGTCACATCCAACTCTAGCAAGAGCTTCCTTACATCCCCACTGGTAATCTCAAACTCTTCTAGTGGTTCCTGGTTAACTGGTATTAACTCCGTGTATGTGTGTGTGTGTGTGTTTCTTTGTGAGTATGTGGGGTGGTGGTGTGATTTAGGGAGGGAGTGAGCGTTTGTGAAATTTTGGGTGTGGGTGTGGGCGTTTATTTGAGTACAAGTATGGGTGTAAATGCAAGGGTGTGAGGATGTGGGGGTTACACAGTGGGGGTTTGTTCATAGGGGGAGGTGGGGAGGGGTGTTTTGGGAGTGTGTGAGGGCGTGGGAAGTTGGAGGGGGGGGGAAGGTTGGAGGGATCTGATTGATGATCAGGGGGGGCCCTTGTATCATATAGGTGCCAAAACTTATATACAGAATGAGCCACCCGAATTTGTAGATCTAAATATCTCAGATATAGTTTTAATTAATTATTTTAAGTCTTCTTGATGACCTGGAGAGAGTACCTGGCACTAACTCACTCCAAGCAAGCACATGCTAGGTGAGACGGGGTTGGGTCGCCTGTCCTCTCTCTGCTGGACGTCAATGCTGCCTCCACGTGTTCCTAATATGTTATTCACTCCTATCCTTCTCACTGAGCGTCAATGAACATGTACAACATATACTATCTACGCGGTGCACTCACTTCGGGGGATCGATCACTATGTTTGCTATAATTCCGCTTCACAAACATTATACTCGCCAATTCGTCCGACCTAACTGACTGACCCCATGGTATGGCACTGATGTTGCCACTCATCCTATTGTGAGTGATGTGAGTGGTGTGTTGGGTACTCACCTAGTTGTGCTTGCGGGGGTTGAGCTCTGGCTCTTTGGTCCCGCCTCTCAACTGTCAATCAACTGGTGTACAGGTTCCTGAGCCTACTGGGCTCTATCATATCTACATTTGAAACTGTGTATGGAGTCAGCCTCCACCACATCACTGCCTAATGCATTCTATTTGTTAACTACTCTGAAACTGAAACATTTATCTCTGATGTTTCTGTGGCTCATTTGGGTACTAAGTTTCCCTTGTTCGTGTTCCACCCGTGCTAAATAGTTTGTATTTGTTCACTCTGTCAATTCCCCTGAGAATTTTGTAGGTGGTTATCATGTCTTTTCTGTATTCCAGGGGCGTGAAGTTTAGCTCCCGTAGCCTTTCCTCGTAGCTCATACCTCTCAGTTCTGAGACTAGTCTGGTGGCGTACCTCTGAATCTTCTCTAACTTTGTCTTATGTTTAACTTATTTAATTATTTATTTATTTATTTATTTATTTATTTATTTATTTATTTATTTATTTATTTATTTATTTATTTATTTATTTATTTATATACAAGAAGGTACATTGGGTTTGTGAGAGTGCATAGCATGATGTGTTTACTTTCTTGTAAAACCACTAGTACGCACAACGTGTCGGGCAGTTCATTAATCTAACAGATAATATTAAGTAGGTAAATTCTAGTAAAATTTATAAAATGTTAACAGGTACATTGTAAGAAAATTTGAGAGAGATTATTATATATTTTAAAGCACATTGATAGCTTTTGATTTATTGCTTGATTGATAATTTGACAAAGATTAGTAGGTACAATAAAGCATAACTAGGTATGGACTTCAGGCTGGAGCTGCATACTCCAGGACTGGTCTGACATCAGTGGTATACAAGGTCCTGAACGATTCCTTACACAAGTTTCTAAAGGCCGTTCTTAAGTTGGCCAACCTAGCATATGCAGCTGACGTTATCCTTTTGATGTGGGCCTCTGGGGGATAGGTTCGGTGTGATATCAACCCCCAGATCTTTCTCTTTATTTGAATCTTGCAGGATTTCACCTCCCAGATGGTACCTTGTGTTCAGCCTCCTGCTCTCTTCGCCTAATTGCAATACTTTACACTTCCCTGAGTTAAACTTCAGTAGCTATTTTCTAGACCAGATTGTCCAAGTCGTCCTGTAGTCTCTGTCGATCTTCATCTGTCTAGATTCTTATCGTAATTTTTGCATCATCAGCAAACATTGAGAGGAATGTGTCTATTACCCTCTGGAAGATCGTTTACATATATCGAAAACAGCAGGTACAGAAGCCTGTGGGACTCCCCTGGTGACATCTCGATACTCTGATGTCTCCCCATTACAGTAAGTGTATGTGTGTGTTTTTGGTATAAGTTATTGCATAGTAATAGGTTGCTAATGCTAGAGGTGTAAATCTGGTGCGCTTAACATATTGGCGCCAATGCACTTAATGTAATGTTTTAGACTTATAAACACACACATGCATTCTCGGTGGCGTGTTAGGCTCAGAGATTTGTAGCCGAAATTTTAAAGCACGCATTACACTTTTAATTTCAGAAATGTTATATTGATTCCATTGTGAATTCTCATGTGGCAAGGACAGGAGCCTGGCACGTGTGAAGGTTAAATGAACAAATCCACAAGGGCCGTGACGAGGCCGTGACTATAAATGGTTCTTGCATAACTAGAAAAATAGGACGGTAATCCATTCAACAATATGAATTAAGATAATTACAGCACAGCGAAGAAAGAAAGTAATTATCAAAAGAAGGCGCCAAGCCTATATGCCAAAATTGGCATATAAATATGCCAATTACTGAAAACGGCGATGGGTCATATTTTGCCCAAACCCCCCTGCAGTTTTCAAAATATCTGAAATGTCCGAAATTTGACTCCTGAGCGTGATTTTTAAGCCGAATTCTGACTCTCTGCACCTATTTTCATTTTCAAATTACGACTTTTTATACCGAAAATATGTCAATTACTGAAAACGGCAATGGGTCATATTTTGCCCAAACCCCCCTGCAGTTTTCAAAATATCTGAAATGTCGGAAATTTGACTCCTGAGCGTGATTTTTGAGCCGAATTCTGACTCTCTGTACTTATTTTCATTTTCAAATTACTACTTTTTACACCGAAAATATGCCAATTACTGAAAACGGCGATGGGTCATATTTTGCCCAAATCCCCCTGCAGTTTTCAAAATATCTGAAATGTCGGAAATTTGACTGCTGAGTGTGATTTTTGAGCCGAATTCTGACTCTCTGCACCTATTTTCATTTTCAAATTACGACTTTTTATACCGAAAATATGTCAATTACAGAAAACGGCAACGGGTCATATTTTGCCCAAACTCCCCTGCAGTTTTCAAAATATCTGAAATGTCCGAAATTTGACTACTGAGCGTGATTTTTGAGCCGAATTCTGACTCAGGGTTGCCAGATTCAAATTGCTAAAAGTAGCGAGCTGACGGTCTAAAAGTAGCGAATTTGTAATAAGAGTAGCTCAATTTTTTGTTTAGTGACTGATACGGGTTTCAAAGTGATCTATTATGATATATAGAGTACATTAAACGATTTTAATTGTTTTGTTAACATTATCTCTGCATATATATATATTTAACCAATATGATAATAGGATAACTTACCAATATTTACTGTTTGACGCTTAATGGGTGTGACGTCCTTCCACGTCTTTACAGTTGAAGATTACCAAGATCTTGATCTGCATCCACAACCTCGTTCTTGTATATTGCAGACTCATATTTAAGCATTGACATGAGTGGTTCAAATGACGAGCAACAAGTTACATTTTCTTCAAGATATGTTTTGATTCTCAAGACTGATGTAAAAAGCTCAAGTCCCATTCCCATTCAAGATTTCTCAGTTTAGTTTTCACAGACGTTACTCTCGAAAATATCCGTTCAACCAGGGCATTACTGATTGGCAAGCTGTATATTTTCAACACAAACTCAGCGAGGTCAATCAGTATGGGATCGCCAGCAGTGTTAAAAAAATGTTAAAAAAATAAAATGTTTATTTAGGTAAGGTACATACATACAATAAATTTTTACAAAGATTGGTTGACTTATAGGTAGAGCTAGTACATACAATGCCTAAAGCCACTATTACGCAAAGCGTTTCGGGCATGATAAACTTCAATGACAAGCTTAATACTAATTGAGCATAATGAGTAGAATGAAAACAAGAAATGAAAACATAGATGAAAAAGCAGAACAAATACAATTATGTCGACAAACAGCGCTCTTTAAAAAAAAAAAAAAAAAAAAAAAACTGTTCTTGACAGTTATTGTCTTGGTCTAAAATGACGATTCAGATGTTGGAATTTGTCCCTTACAAATGTTGGACTAGTCAGTGGTTAACAGTAGGCGCCACTGACTTTCAATTTCACTAAGCTTTGATTGGTCAGCTAATACTAACGGAAGTTCCGAAAATGGTGGCCATGTAAGCTAAGGCATATGATAGGTAACAGATTTTTCACCTTTTGTTATAGTTTCAACATTAATTAGAATACGAGAAAGAAGCTATTTGCAAGCTTTCATTAAAAAATTATCGCATCTTTCTTGAACATTTTGAAACTTTTCCTGGGTTTTGTTTTGTTTGTTTTGTTTTGTTTTGTCTGTTAGTGGCCAGAAGTGTTGAAAATTCGTAACCAAAGTCAACTTTCTCCAGGAGTAGATACATAGAATTGTAGTCCAAATTAACATGAAGCTTTGCATGATGAGGACGAAAGATTCTTCTGAGTATTCCAAGAGTGAAGTTTTCTAAGACAGTGTGAAGGCTATACTCATCTGCTTCATCTTTTTGATAAAGTAAATTCATCCTTTCAAAATCATTTAGGATTGGTTTGAGACATGTGAAATATAGCTTATTGGAGGGATCAGCGTACATTAAAATAGTTGCCTTGCAACATTTTTTTTTTTTTTTTTTTTTTTTTTTTTTGAGATACTGTATATACAAGAGTTGTTACATTCTTGTACAGCCACTAGTACGCGTAGCGTTTCGGGCAAGTCCTTAAACCTATGGTCCCTGGAATACGATCCCCTGCCGCGAAGAATCGTTTTTTCATCCAAGTACACATTTTACTGTTGCGTTAAACAGAGGCTACAGTTAAGGAATTGCGCCCAGTAAATCCTCCCCGGCCAGGATACGAACCCATGACATAGCGCTCGCGGAACGCCAGGCGAGTGTCTTACCACTACACCACGGAGACTGCTTTTGTGATAACATATTTATCACAAAAGGAAAAAGCTATTTGGTAATGAGTTGTTAGAGAACCCCACTGATCAATCGGCCGCTTAACACTACCGCTCCTTGCCAACCATCGTCTTCCTGACAAAGGTATTAACTGTAAGGGATCTTTCCCATCATTTATCAATCTGTAAATTTCTAGATAACTTTCTCCCCTTAATGAAGATCTGTGGAACCAGGTGTAGCTTTTGGGATGAAGTATTATTAACAATTAAGGTTGGGAAATCTATGGCCCCTTGGGATGATTACATTGCCTTACGGTTACTTTTTCTTTCAAAGGTTCCTTGGATCAACGTCTCCAGGGGCCGGTCTCTGACCAGGGCTCTCCTGCGGTAAGTGGTCTAGTCAATCAGGCTGTTGGACTCGGCTGTGATTTGCACAGATTATATTATTAAAGCATAAATAATCATCATTGAGTTTCTCAATATTAATAGCCCAAAGTAGCCCAACTTGCGTTTAAACTAGCCCAAAAAGTCGCAAGTAGCAAAATTAAAAATTTGGGAGCGTGGGGCTCTCAAAAGTAGCCCAATTCGCTACTTGCAGCCCAATCTGGCAACCCTGGCGAGTGGTGACTTGGTGACCTCAGTTGGTGACTTCCTCAGTCACCAACTGAGGAAGTTTGGCTTCAGGAGGGGTTAAGCTATACAGTCTCCGTGGTGTAGTGGTAAGACACTCGCCTGGCGTTCCGCGAGCGCTATGTCTAAGAAAGTCTAGAGACTAAGTCTAGAGGCTAAGGTCTAGAGGCTAGAGGAAAGTCTAGAGACTAAGAAAGTCTCTAAAACAGTTGGTATACTCTCCAAAATCAGATATTATGTTCCTAACTCTGCTCTCATCTCTCTATATTATGCACTAATCTATCCCTATCTCAACTATGGTATCTGTGCATGGGGTTCAACCACTGCAAACCACCTCAAGTCCATCATCACCCAGCAAAAATCTGCTATCAGAATAATATCAAATTCTGCTTTCAGACAACACACAGCCCCCTTGTTTAACTCCCTAAACATGCTAAACATAATCTCACTCCACAAATTCTCTTGTGTCAACTACATTTACAAAACCCTGTTCTTAAATGCAAATCCTTGTCTGAAACTCTTCCTGGACAGATGTAATAGGACCCATCACCACACCAGAAATAAATATCTCTTTGATATCCCCAGAGTTAAACTTAATCTGTGTAAACACTCTATGCAAATAAAGGGACCCAGTTTATGGAACTCACTCCCTACTAAATTGAAAACCTGTCCAACTTTTACATCATTCAAAATCAATACTAAAAAGTACCTAATTTCATCTTCATAGTTTTTCACTTTTTGCCTTAAAATTGCACTGTATCAATTGCTACCCAATCTCCCAACCTTTATGTTCCCAATTTGAACATCTTTACCATTGTGATCATTACTGTTTTCTTATATGTGCTGCCAATCTGTTGTATGGTGTTTATAAATCTTGTTTATCTGTATCTTTGCTACCCAGTCTCCCAATCTTTATGTACCCAATCTGAACATCTTTACCATTGTGATCATTGCTGTCTTATATGTGCTGTCAATCTGCTGTATGGTGTCTATTAATCTTGTTTAAATTACTAATCGAGCTGTCAATGTAATCAATCAGAGCTTTAATATAACAATGTGCTTTAATATACTTACTTATCTCTCTCATCTCATTTTTCTCTTGTAATGTATCTTTATCATTTATCAATTCTGATTGAAATTACCTACTTAAAATTATCTGCTAGATTAAGGACCTGCCCGAAACGCTGCGCGTACTAGTGGCTTTACAAGAATGTAAATACTGTACTATCCAATGTATTCTCACAAACCCAATGTACCTTCTTGTATATATATAAATAAATAAATAAATAAATGTCATGGGTTCGTATCCTGGCCGGGGAGGATTTACTGGGCGCAATTCCTTAACTGTAGCCTCTGTTTAACGCAACAGTAAAATGTGTACTTGGATGAAAAAACGATTCTTCGCGGCAGGGGATCGTATTCCAGGGACCTGCCCGAAGAAGAGTGGCTGTACAAGAATGTAACAACTCTTGTATATATCTCAAAAAAAAAAAAAAAAAAAAAAAAAGCTCATCCAGACCCCCTGGGAATGATTCCCAAAAATTATACATAAAAAAACTTATCTAGGCAATAATTGCCTAACTAGAGAGGGGTTAGTAAAC